>NC_089807.1:0-305000 GCF_029633855.1 Hoplias malabaricus | reverse complement strand
ACCATTCATAGCCATGCAGTTAGATCCCATCATAATTTGGAAATATTATGAATATCTGGGCTGTTATATGTACTTGTTTTTGGAGATCTTACTGAAACACAATGTTTCACTCCTTATTGCTCACTAGCAGCTCAACACAGACTCACACAGAGACTTGTCAGCATTCGAATTTCATCACGAGAAGGCATTTTATTCATTTAATATTTTATTTATTTAGAACCACTCTTTAAAAGTTGTTTAAGAACAAAATTCAGTGATGGTTTGTCATAAAATGGAGGCTTTTCTTTCGTGAAAAGAACTAATTATGCACTCTAATGGTTCTAATGATGTATAACTATTGTTTTTAACACAGAACCCATGACATACTCAGAACATGTGTAGTGTAAAAAACAGATTTACAGGGAATTTGTTGTTTCTCTTAATGGATTAAATTAAATAACAATAACACAGTCCCTGATGCTAAGATTGAGTACTGCCCCTTGTGGAGCAGTTATGAGACGTGAGTGAGTGAGTGAGTGATTGAGTGAGTGATTGAGTGAGTGAATGAGTGAGTGACTGAGTGAGTGAGTGAGTGACTGAGTGAGTGAATGGGTGAGTGAGTGACTGAGTGAGTGACTGAGTGAGTGAGTGAGTGAATGAGTGAGTGAGTGACTGAGTGAGTGACTGACTGAGTGAGTGAAGGAGTGAGTGAGTGAGTGAGCTAAAACCATTTCCATGAGGTGCTTCACATCTAATCCTACCACCAAAAGTTATATTCCACCTTCAGGATAGTCCACTGTGAGGCTGCGTCCAAGGCTGCACACACAGTTTAAACACTCTGTAGTAATTATAATTATAGAAAAGTCCCTCTGTGTACAATATGGCTCACAGACTGTGAGCTATCCTTAAGCACTTACCTTATCCTGTAATTGAGGGCGCCCTTGCTCCGCACCTTCTGGGAGGAGACTGACCCTCTGTGTGCGTCCGACTCGATCGAGAACAGAGCCAGTGATTCGGTGTGACAACTTCAGCCAAGCAGTTTCAGAGTGTAACATGTTGCGTATGTAGAGACACGTTATAAAAAAGGAAACCAATATGGCAAGTTCCTTGCCGCCACCTGGAGGTGAACGCCATCTGTCCATGTGTAATGAGTGTGTGCATGGCCTCATAAAGGTCTCCTCTTCATTTCATAGTCTCTTAAGACTAAACTCATATCCTTTCATAAACAGGAGTGACAGTACGTCCAGTATCAGCTTTAGACTTCTTCACTACAGCCAGAATTTATCACCCAGCATTTCTTCTGATGTGAAGGGTATTAATAGGGAGTGTGTTCCTTTTAGACCTGCTCTCATGGTGAATTAATATGTATTTCATTTATTCATTCATTGTCTGTAACCCTTATCCAGTTCAGGGCGGCAGAGGGTCCGGAGCCTAACCGGAGTAATTGGATGCAAGGCAGGAACACACCATTGAGGGGGCACCAGTCCTTCACATAGAGACACACACTCACACATTCACTCACACACTCACACCTACGGACACTCTTGAGTCTCCAATCCAGTTACCAACCTGTGTTTTTGGAGCATGGAAAGAAACCGGAGCACCCACCCAGACACAGGGAGAACACACTACACTCCTCACAGACAGTCACCTGGAGGAAACCCATGCAGACACAGAGAGAACACACTACACTCCTCACAGACAGTCACCCGGAGGAATCCCACACAGACACAGGGAGAACACAGCACACTCCTCACAGACAGTCACCCGGAGGAAACCCACGCAGACACAGGGAGAACACAGCACACTCCTCACAGACAGTCACCCAGAGGAAACCCACACAGACACAGGGAGAACTGAGTGTTTGTTAGATTTGGTGAAACAGCGCCACCAGTAGATATTATTATATATATATATATATATATATATATATATATATATATATATATATATATATATATATATATATATATATATATATTATTCTATATTATAGTATATATTATTATATTATTGTTCATACAATAGCTACCAATCACAAGCAGTCAGTATCTGCTCTGCTCCTTGTGGAACTGTAGGTGGAACTGTTTTGAAGATCTTTATGTTTTGCCTTAGTTTCTACTCTCCTGGGAAGTCTTTACACTAAATTTTCAAACAAACTGCTGCAAGGATTTGATTGCATTCAGCCACAGAAATATCATTGAGACAGGTGCTGATGTTGGATGGTTAGTCCTAAAAGTATTGGATGAAGCTCCATCCAACAGTTCCACTGTTCCAGCTTTCAGTGCTGAGGAAGGCTGTAAACTGCTCTGGTTGAAGTTTGTCATTCCGCAGTGTGCCTTTTGATCTCACATGTTTCCATGAAATAATACAAATCCTGGGTAAATAATTGGACAAAGCAGAATGCACTCATTATAAGAGGTGTCTATAAATGTTTGGATGTACTCAGACTTGATGAAGATGATGATTCATGTGAAAGAGTCATTCTAGAACCACACCAAATTTCTAGGACAAGAGAGATTTCACTGTCCTGAATTTCTCTGGTCAGACACTCCGAGAGGCTGGCAGTCCCTGTCCAATCCGAGATGAAAAAACTCGCCTCAAAGGACACGGTTGTGGATCATAGCTTCCATTGTCCTCTGTACCAAACTAGCCATGCTGTCCCAGAGCAGCTCATTCATCACAGACTGTCTTCGAGGAGGGGCGGAGAGGAGGGCTCATCAGCTCCTGAGTGACCTTGAGCCCATAGGGTGTTTCATCTGTCAATCACACAGCTTTTGATTCCACTGCCTTATGATAAGGGCTAACTGTGTAGTGAGAAGAGAAAAAATTTGGCTTCGTTAGGGTGCACTCTGTGTGGCTTTTATAACGGGACACTCTAGTGCAGCAGGATGAGAAAATAAATGTGACATAAACTCCCTCGTCTCCACAGTGGAACACAGTCCTGTTTCTTAATGAAACATCTGTGACCTGCTTCAGTCCAAACCCCACGAGCCCCACAGCAGTGTTCTCCCCCTGTGTAAACAGCCCCTGTTCAGAACGCCCGCTTTCAGCACCTGTTCCTTTAAATGATAATGAGCCGCTCGCTGTTCACCCCGACCCCGAGCGCACAGCAGTGAGGAGCGAGGAGCAGAAGCTCTGGTTTTTAGCCGTTTTCACTCTGTTCTCTTTCTTCTCCGTTTTTACTCAGTGCTCTTATTTCTCCGCGCTCGTTGTGTCTGTTTTGCTGAGTTTAACCTCGTCTTTGAGCTCTCACATAAACACGGGTCCAGCGCTGTGATTGGACAGACTCAGACGAGGGGGCGGGGCCATTTTAAAGTCTCTGCACTTGACGTCAGAAGCGGAGCAGAATCAGAACGACTCGTTTTATCCTGTATTTTGTGACTTAGGCTGAGCACAGAAAATTGACTTGATGGTCTTGTTTCACAGTGTGTGGGTTGGTGGGCTCCAGATCCACACATTAATGTGCACATGCACTGAAATATTGATTTTTCATATGTACTGTTTAAGACATGTTTAGACATGTTCTAGACCCCCAAAGTCACAGGAAACACACACTGACCAGCCCCCTGACTATAACCAGCACCTCCAGGATCGATATGTGGGTTCTCCTGCTGCCCGTCACCGAAGTGATTCTTTCAGCCAGAGATGACACTTCTCTCTGCTCAGTGTTTGATGATGTTCTGGAGCAAAACAAAACAGGTCTTTGGTGCAATGTCAGTGGGGACAGGCTACAGCTTTGTGGCCAACCACCTCTCATCTCATTCATTGGACAGTGATGATATGCAAAAGATCCCATGACTCAGCAGTCTGTGTCTACTTTAGATTCTAAAACACATGTAAAAATGTCCCAGAACACATTTTATACACTGTGGTGAAAACAGGGATGAGTTTTGAGACACAGCTATACTGCAGGCACCACCATTTATTAAATGGCCTTAAAAGGGCACGAGTGAACAGGCAGTGTTTGGGGCTTGCTGTGTAGTGAGATTCAGGTGCACCACATACCAAGGGTCCCCCTTAATACTGACAGTGAGCCTCCAAACAAATCTGCTCTCAGTACACACCAAGTCTGCACACACACACACATATATATATATATATATATATATATATATATATATATATATATATATATATATATATATATATATATAACTATACATGAAAACCCTCCCAAACACAAACAACATCAGACTACAACATGAAACCTCAAAATACTCCCTAAAACTACAAAGAGTGTGAGGCCGTGGTGCATGCTGGGAGCATCCCTGTGAGCCTCCATCCCCACGCAGAGGCTGTGGTCACTGTAATAGTGAAAAACAAGTGGACAGTGGTGTTAAGCTGGAATGCCCTGTTATGTTCGTGTAACTGTGTGAAGGAACTGGTCACGAGCCACAGCGTGTTTTCTGCTCTCTATAAACTCTCAGTGTTGCGATGGAGTGGTGTCTTTTTCTCTTTTCTAAAAGTGTGTCGTTTCCTGAGCTGTTGTACATGCTCTGCCCCATTACACTCTCGCCCAATTTAACCGCCCTGTCGTCTCTCAAGCAATCCCAGACATAGCCATCAAATGTTAACCTGGAGTCTAAAACCAAGTGTCTGGACATTAATGGCTCTGAAGCAGAAGTCCACTAAACTCTAGGCTTGTAAAACACTAGTTAAGCTGTGCTGGGACCTGGGCCAACACTAAAACATGGCCCAGAGTTCCTTCAGGAGGCTGACACCTTTGTTTCTTCTGCTCGGCTTCTGACGTAAAGTGCAGAGACTTTAGAGTCACCCCGCCCCTTCGACTGAGTCTGTCCAATCACAGCGCTGGACCTGCATTTATGTGAGAGCACAAAGATAAGGTTAAACACAGCACAATAGACACAACGAGCAAAGAGAATTAAGAGCACTGAGTAAAAAGAAAGAGAACAGAGTGAAAGCGGCTAAAAACCAGAGCTTCTGCTCCTCGCTCCTCACTGCTGTGCGCTCGGGGTCGGGGTGAACAGCGAGCGGCTCATTATCATTTAAAGGAAAAGGTGCTGAAAGCGGGCGTTCTGAACAGGGGCTGTTTACACAGGGGGAGAACACTGCTGTGGGGCTCGTGGGGTTTGGACCAAAGCGGGTCACAGACGTTTCATTAAGAAACAGATCTGTGTTCCACTGTGGAGAAGAGGGAGATTATGGCCACTTAAAATAGAGATTGTCCCATGCCCATGTGAATAAGTTAAGGTTGTTGCATAATTTTCATCATTTTGTACTGTTCATTTTTCTAATGATCATGTAGTTACACATTAACAACACATGTATCAACAACTTTACAGGTGATGGATTCACAGTTACAGCCATGTTATAGTAGTGTAGTGTGTGTGTGTGTGTGTGTGTGTGCGTGTGTTATTATTTTTCAATGACACCATTATGTGAGGGATCCTGTGGGACTAACAGTTCTGTGGTAGATAATTACACTGTTTATAAATGTAGTAACACAGTTTTTACAGACATTGTACAGACAACAGTGAGATGTAGTTGTTGTGTGGTTTATTACTATTTGTAACTACACAGTTATGACACAGTTATGAATATTGATGTGGGACAAGGAGCTGCATCTCATTACACTGGCCCCAAATTATCTCAGTTTGTGTAGTTTATAATTGACTGAACCCTCCACTGTATTCTCTCACTCTTCTGCTTCTGCTTCGTCTAATTCTCCCAAACTCATCCTTTCTTCATTCTGAGAACAGCCTAATCCATCCATCCAATTCTGTCGAATCTCCTTCCTCCCATTAAGCACCTGCTCTCCCGTCTGTGGCTGGAGAATGTGGGCAGCGTCTCCTTGCTTTTCCCTTGAGGTCCAATCGATATTGATGACCGTGTGCCAGTGTCCTGCTCCAGAATGACCAGGAAAATCACACAGATCTATGCAACCCATAGATTACAGGCCATTACATCAGGGTGATTTATTGTTTGGCCTGTTTTTGTGTGTGTGTGTGTGTGTGTGTGTGTGTGGGTGTTTGTTGTATCTAAGCCTGTATCTGTTCAAAACATGTGCTATGTTCAGAAGTTGGCAGATACTATTTAAATCAAGTGAATTAACTGGTAATAGAACGAGACTGTCTGCAGCAACCACACAGTTTATGTTCCCCATGCTCAATGCCAAGTGTGGGCTACACGAGTGTTGGGGTCCACAGTTTTGGAACCGTGTTCTCTGGAACAACAGAGAGCCATACAACACTTAGAGGAGATGTTATTGAATGAGGGTCATTGCTGTGTCTCTTGACTAATACACACTTAAAAATTAGGTACTACAAGGGTTCTTTAATACAGAATAGAGTTCTATATAGAACCCTGAATCCTTGAAGAACCTTGGCATGATGAAAGGGTTCTCTGCATCATGAATGGGTTCCTCAGATTGATGGAGAATGTGATGTAGATGGTTCTATAACACCTTTTATGGAAGAGTTCTATAGGGCACCAACAATTGGTTCCTCTATTGTTACAATGTCAAGCTTGTTACAGCAGAGGAACCTTTTCAGTGCCACCCTTTTATAAATGGTGCTCTGTAGAACCATCTACAGCACATTCTCCATCAATCTGAAGAACCCCTTCACAATGCAGAGAACCCTTTAATCATGCCAAGGTTCTTCAAGAATTCAGGGTTCTATATAGAAACATTTCCTTTAATAAAGAACCCTTGTAGAACCATCATTTCAAGGTTGTGCATATATTACCAAAAAGACTCTCCAGATATTCATCATGTTCCAATGTTTAGATTCATGGTCATTGCACAATTACTAAGTGAACTCCCGCCCACTGGTGGCGCTGTTTCACTAAACCCAATCAAACTGTGCAATGATGCTAAAGAAGAGCTAAAAACACAGCGTTGTAACAGTTTGTTTGTGAGAGCATTATAAACACACAACACACCACTGTTTGTAATCTTTTGGATTTTACAGTTTACAGTTAAGTGTAGGTTTGGTGTTAGAATTAATTTAAAACGAGAACAAAATGCTGCATTTTTTGGAGCTTAGAGGGGTTTTTGTTGTTGCTGATTTTATTGTTATGCAGAATCTATTACAATATCGGAGTACCCAATCTGAAGGAAAACATACAGTAAATAAATCTGAATAATACAGGGAGGTAATAAAAAATTCCACTTTCTCAACTTAGTTTAAATTAAATTAAATACATTTTGGGTTTAGATAAAGATTATAAGTTAAAGAAGAAGAAATACTGAAAAAAAACAGAGGAAGTATTGAGTCAAAGGTGAGAAAATGAGCTTATATTGTAAGGTTTATGGTTAAGTTCAGCCTTAGTTTTGGGGATAGAGGTAGCATTTGGGTGTAAATTTAAAGTGCAGTTTATTGGACGCTGATATTTCACATGTTTTTATATTCAGCGTGTTGCCAGAAAATCACATTTTTACACTTTTTACAAATGGCACTATTAGGCAGACATTGTATGAATCCTGGGTCAGATATGTACCAGTTCACACTGATATCAGCTCACATATCTCATGAGTCTTAAAGTTACTAAAGCCGTGCTGTAAAGAAAATGGCCAAAATAAACACTGGACAATGATTTCTCTTTGTTTACACGGCAGGGACACTCCTGGAGCGGCAGGCGAGGTGTCAGGGCCAAACCCAGCAGCATCCTGCTTCTCAGGAAGTCTCACAGCATCGGTGTCTGGATAATAAGAGTGTTAACTGACCTATTAAGAGGTAATGGCCGATACAAAGCCTGTTTTCCGCAGTGTGAACACTTATAAAGTCCAGAGCGAAGCTTAATTGCAGACACGCTTTGATGAATGTCCCAATCTTATTGTGGTTTTGTTGTAATTGGTCTGAGATGCTTTAGTGTTCTCCTCTCTGCGTGTAATTAAGCAGCGGGAGGAGCAGTAAATGCATTGAAGAGACAGTGGTAATGGGGCTGATAGTGCCTTCTTTCTGTTGCACTGCTGCAGAAGATACTGGAAAAGCATCTTAGCACAGGTGACATTTAGAAGAAAGAGGGGGATTCGATTATGAAATGTTATCATTTTTTACATCAGCTGACATCAGGGGGCACCAGTCAGCACTGTCACTATCCTCATAACAGCCTTCCCTCAAGCTGGATTTGTAAATATTTTTCTAAAATACCATTCTCATAGTACATTGTGTTCAACATTAAAACTTCCCGTAACACTTAAAACCTTGATCTAAGCCCCTGAAAAAAACAGTGTGTTGTGCATGTGTGTGTGTAAAGGTCACAGACACATGGCAGCACTGTTTCTGTGATTCTTCTTTGGGTTTGTAACATAACTGTGTGAATTTAGTCAAACAGCGCCACCAGTGGACATTCACACTTAGTGAATGTACAATATCTACCAACTATAACGAATAACAATGTACAAATGTGAGGAGTCTGGAGCGCTCACATTTCTAAAACATGTGCTAATATTTGAAGTTGGTTATAAAGTTTCCCTCTAAACTTTTCTTTACCATTCTTTAATGTCAGATCAGTGCAAGCAGTTACTTTAAAGTCAGAGGAACATCAGTGGAAACTAATGGTGTGTTCCACCGGCTCTACACGCCTCGACTCGACTCGGCATTGCTTACTCGGCATTCCACTGGCAGGGCTCCTCCCACGAAATGGAGCCAGTGATGTCACAAAACCCATCTCTAATGAGAGTTGAAGGCTTTGAAAACCACAACAATTATGACGGTATATTTAGCCACTGTTTACTCATCGTGTACCGTGTGTTGTTTTTGTTGTTGTTGTTTGGACTGAACTTGGCTCCACGCCCCAGTTCTCACAGATCAGTTTTTACTTGTTGCACATTCGGCTTTCACTGGAAATTTCCGTCTGCCATTGGTCCAAGGAGTGTTTAAACCTCTTCAAAACACTTTGAGGTAAAGTTACGAGCTGCCACTGTGAGTCCGAGCTGCTGTAACTTCAGAGATTTAACCAGCGGTGGTTTGTGCTGGATTTGAATGAACTCCTGGTGATGGACATGGCTCTGGCCAATCAGCGCTCTGCAGGGTTTACACCTCACCATTTAGTACCTACTCGGCTTTGTAATTCATCATGAAATTTACACACAGTGTGAAGCCCAGCTTCTATGTTCAAACAGTAAAGTAAAGGTCCACAACCATTGATATTCTTGTTCTTTGGATAGTTGTTTATTGTTTGTTTGTTTGTTTCCCTTAAAACTTACACATGTTTCAATTAAAGTGTAGTGAAGATTCTCATACTGCACGACAGCTCACCTGTTCACTCACTGGCTCATATTTAGCAGGATGAAATCTCTCCACAAGAGGGCACCTTTTAGTCACAGCTTTTGATGCTGCGTTGCACGAGTGATTAGTGTGTCCTTGCTGATTTAGAAATGAGTAAAGCTGAGAGTATCCTGTATTTGAAACTAGTTCAACCAAGCTGTTGTTGAAGAGTAGTAACTGTAAAATTGCAAAGATTGTGCCCCGGATTTGTACTACACATTGATACTATACGGTATATAATATTTACTTATTATAATAGTATGACTGCAGCAGGCTTGTGCACAAAATATTAATACATTACTTTGTTTCTTATTAACATGATGTGATGAACTGTTGCTATGACAATGCACATCATACCAAGCTGCAACTACAATGATCTCCAACTTACACCCTATGTAGTGCACAGTGCATGTCGTACGATGACAGTGTCTTATTCAAAATAGGGCACTGTATGTTAAATAAATGATTTATGTTCAATGTATGTTTCACAAACCCCTGTCTAACATTTAGTGCACTATCTGAGTGTAGCAGTGTTAGCTTAATAATCTGTGAAGTACACTATGTAGGGAGTAGGGCACTATTTGGGACAAAGCCAAAGTAGGAGATTCCTATATTTTGTTTTCTGTTGGATTGTGGGATGGTAGTTTTCATCATGACTGTTCCCAAAAATCGGGTGCTCTAGATTTAGAATTGGAACTAGTATTAAGTGAGTAATTGGGACACAGCCAACACATCCTCAGAGGTCTGTAGTGAGCTGGAGATGTGAAATAATGATAATCCTGCTCTTACTGTGTGTTGCGAGGCTGTGTGACCTGTAATATTCCAGGGTGAAATTAACGATAGGAGTTTTGTGTTCCCTGCAGATCACAGGAAAGTGGGTATTTTCATGGCGTACGGCTCCAAAAGGGCCTGGGCTATTGCTTGTGGGAGTCTGTTTCTCCTCCGCCGTCGTTCCTTCATTAATCTCAGTCTCTTCTCTTTGTTCGGTTAAATTAACGCAGTGTGTTGTGTTTCCCCCTCCAGAGGAGCCCCGGCTGTGAGTCTTAGGAGAGATATATCCGTGTCCTCCAGTCCTGCTCCGTCTCACGGCTTTTGTTTTCACTTAATTTGCCTCTTTCTCAGTTTTGACGTCTGATCATAACAAGCCCAACAGCACCTTCTTTCTTTTCTTCACCCCCTCTCCTCGCTCCTTTGTTTAGTCATTATGTAGCAGAGAAATCTCTTGGGGAAGCTGTGTCTTCGCTGAGAAAAGCCAGTAAATGCCTCTCGTTGTCAAACTTCGCAGGCGGCTTCTTACATAAGGACGAGAGCTGGAGAATCCCATGACGGGCCCGAAAACATCCCTGGCATCTTTTATTCCATCTTTCCCGAGCTTTCTTTTGTTTTTCGAGAAGTGAACATTCCCTCCCAGGAGTCTTTGTCGATGACTGATTAAAGATGCCAGCAAATTAGACAAGAGCATCTTTGGTATGCCACGCGAAGGAAGGGCTGGCGCTGTGACCCACCCGCACTGCATAAATAATCATTCCATTAGTCTATTGTTTGTCAGATTGAGAAAAACCAATATCGAGCCTCGGTACAGGATTCATAAATTCTCTTCACACTCCTCTCTGTGCCAAGTGCGCTCCGTCCTGTGCCAGTCACACCATCCCGGATTCCTGCAATGTAATTCCTATCTCTGGATTTTTACTTGCCTCTACTGAACCCGGCCCATAAAACACAATAAAACTGTTCCTGCTCGTAGACGGGGCCAGGAAAACAGACCGCCTCCAAATACTCCATCTCTGGCAGCCAGGTGTCAAGGTGATTTTGTGCATATTTCACTAAATAGACCATTCCCAGGATTTGTACAGTGTGTAATAATTATAGTTGTCATTTGTAAAATGTGCGCTATTTATATTCATGGATAGTCACATGTGTTTCTGGCATTCCGACAGTAAAACATTCCCAAACCCCAAAAGGATAGAAAATCCATGGACCCTTCACCCAACCCTAATCTGCCTGGTATCACTGGGGCAAGGTCCATCACAGGGTTTCACACATTCACCAAGTCACTCATACATACACACTCACCCAGTCACTCATACACACACACACACACACACACACACACACACACACACACACACACACACACACACACACAATTACTCATACACACACATTCACCCAGTCATTCATACACACACACTCACCCAGTCACTCATACATACACACATACACACACTCACCCAGTCACTCATGCACACGGACTCACCCATTCACTCATGCACACGCTCTCACCCATTCACTCACACACACACTCTCACACATTCACTCATACACACACACTCACCCATTTACGCATACACACACACACTCACGCAGTCACTCATACATACACACACACACACACACTCACCCAGTCACTCATGCACACGGACTCACCCATTCACTCATGCACACGCACTCACCCATTCACTCACACACACACACACACACATTCACTCATACACACACACACTCACCCATTCACTCATACACACACACTCACTCAGTCACTCATACACACACTCACCCAGTCACTCATACACACACTCACCCATTCACTCATACACACACACTCACCCATTCACTCATACACACACACTCACTCAGTCACTCATACACACACACTCACACATTCACTCATACACACACATTCACCCAGTCATTCATACACACACACTCACCCAGTCACTCATACACACACACTCACCCATTTACTCATACACACACACACTCACGCGGTCACTCATACATACACACACACACACACACACTCACCCATTCACTCATGCACATGCACTCACCCATTCACTCACACACACACTCACATATTCACTCATACACACACACTCACCCATTCACTCATACACACACACTCACCCAGTCACTCATACACACACTCACCCATTCACTCATACACACACACTCACCCAGTCACTCATACACACACACTCACTCAGTCACTCATACACACACACTCACCCATTCACACATACACACACACTCACCCATTCACACATACACACACACTCACACATTCACTCATGCACACACACTCACCCAGTCACTCATACACACACACTCACCCATTCACTCATACACACACTCACCCAGTCACTCATACACACACACTCACCCAGTCACTCATACACACACACTCACCCAGTCACTCATACACACACACATACACACACACATCTGTGGACAATGTCATGCAGCCACTCCACGTATCAATGTGTGTATTTGGACTACGAAGAAACCCACACAGACACTGGGAAAACACACAATGCTTCTCACAGACAGTGACCCAAGGAGAATGTCCCACCCAAGACCCCGAGACCTGGTGAATTCTGCTACAAATATTCCTTTTACAGTCATGTTGTGTTAGGAATTAAATACTTACATTGATTTCTACGTAAACACTCAGCATTTAACTTAATAGAGCCTGTGTTTTATAATATAATGTACACTCATCACACTCCTCTAATGAGTTTTCTGCAGGTGCTTTTTAACCTGTGTCCACTGCTACAAGTTAAAGTTGTTAAAAAAAATAGAGTTAAACAACATTCATCAATGAATGAATAAATGTTTTTGAATAAATGTTTCGGTTCTGAATGTTTTATTAAATGTCTTTATACTCAAAGTCCATGAAGGCTGTTGTTTTCATATAATGGCAGAGGTTAACATCAATGTCACTGACGTTTGTGTGTGTACGTTTAAAGTGTAATGACTGCAGTAAACCAAAGACATACATTCCTAGATGTTGATTTTGTTTGAGTCAGAAACTAGTTTCATTCTGAACAACAGAACACATGAACAGGAATCTAATGAACATATGGACTGTGTTTATCATTTATCTCTGATTAAACTCAACAGGGTTCAGCTCTGACTACTCCACACTCTCAAAGAAACACAGCGCCTCCAATGGCACATGAAGCCTTGTGCATCATTTCCACAGGGAGAGGAGACAGAGGACACAGGGAGCTCAGATTTATTTCACTCTGCTCAGCATGAAGGTGCAGACACCGGGACACCCCTATCTGCAGAGTTACACCAGGAGAAAAAGCTAACAATGTCAGTATATTTACATCCCACTTTTGTTATGGCCACTGGGGGCCTGTGGAAAGAGTTTATTCACTTGTAAACTGTTAACAAAGTTTTTAAAATTATTCATAAATATGTGTGACAGAACGATATTTGAGAGCTGCAGTCAGATGGCAGCAGGTGCTGTTGAGTTTGTGTTCATTGATGAGACGAATTCAGATGTGTACAAAGACATTTTGGATGCAAACCACACTGCACCCCTGCTACAAGGACTTGCACAGCTGCTAACATGACTCTAAATGCAATATTGAAGCTTAGCACTCTGTTTTTTTAATGTAGGTGTTAATTTGCCTCAGGTGTGTTTACCGTGAGTGATGTGAATTCATTTCATGCTCAGAGTCTGATAAGAATCTTTAATAAACAAGCGCTCCACATCAACACAATCTGTCTGTCAGTAATATGACATCGTGCTCTTCAGTGCAGTGCCTTTCACTTTCTATTTCACAGAGACGGGTGTCCGTCAGCATTTAGACGTCTCAACAAACTCACACACTTTCCTTGTCCCCTCACACCCCCCACCCCCGCCCCGCACCCCAACACACACACTCCCCGTTCATCACCTTCGTTCGCCCACCCTAATAACCCAAATGACAAGCCTATAGATGATCCCAATAATATTCCCTCGCTCTCTGCTCCTCGTATTTATGACCGCAGTTTGGGTGGCCATCACCAGGGGGCGGTAATATTGTTTGACTTATTCCCAGAATGTGACATGTCATTTTACATTGGGACAATGACACGTCATCTACACCTACAGCAGAATTGAAACAGAAGGGGGTGCTGCAGAGGTGGAACTAACGATAATGAAAAACATTATTGTGATAATTTTTGGAAAATGGGAAAAATACCGTAGGCGCCCCCTCCTGGCTGTGTTCCCACCTTGCACCCTGTGATTCTTCAGACCCATTGTGACCCTGAAATAGATAAGCAGTTACCGGCAATAAATGAATAAGTGACATATTTTTACAGGGCTATATCTTATAGATGTTAATTAAAACAATGCATTTTAAGGTGTAATAACTATTTAATATTTATAATTACATTGGTGTAATATGGTACATATGGTGCCTTTAGATACTCAAGGAGGCTTTACAGTCAACACTGCCTATTCCATTCAATCCACGCACACACACACACACACACACACACACACATACACACACACGCACACAATCAGACACTTACCCCTCAGGTAAATATCTGCCAGGGTCATTGCTATGACGACTGGGTCACGGTGTTACTCAGCATTGACTGAAACCTCAGTTACAGGTTGAGTGTCATTGCGGCTGAGTGTTTCCAGTGTTTATGGCCTCTGCTTGGACACACACTGCAGAAGTGTTTGGCTCCAGGCCTTCAGGGCATTTGCACTTCACCAGAGGGCCCTTGTGATCCAGGTTTTTTTTTTCCCTGTAAATAACAGAAGGGTGTTCCTGTGGTGTCTCCCCTCCCTGGAGGCGCAGAGCTGCTGTATCTGAACGATGTGGGAAAGAAGCCGGGTGTCAGTACTAAGTCATTCATTTGCTCACTCTCAACAGATTCAGGTGTTTGTGTGTGTGTGTATACCTGTGGGAACCAAAACATTTATACACACTAACATTATGGGGACTTATGGGGACAGCTGGTCCCCACTAAGTAATATTTACATTATAAGGTGAAGATGTAAGTCTAGGTTTGAAGTTAGAGGGTTACGCTGATAGTACTGACGGAAAAGGTCTCCACAATTCAGGTATGCATTTGTGTCCATGAATATTTCACATTTTAAGGAATTTTTAGAATTCATCCTCATGAATTCTAATACTTTTTTTTTTTTTGATTTGAAAAACTAAAAGGGTTAAAGGTTACAGTTGGAGTTATGGTATTATAAGTGCATCGTTGACTAGCTACAGTAATCATTATTTCTATGGGGGGTCCTCACAAGCATAGGAAAGCCAGTGTGTGAGTGTGTGTGTGTGTGTGTGATGATCGCAGCTATGGTCTTTATTTCAACACTGCTATATATAGATGCGCTTGCTGACCCAACACTTTAACATCTCAACTCTTCTGTAAACCGTGACTTCAGCTTGGTGTGTACATAGTTCTCATGAGTCACAGTCTCACTCAATGTCAGAACATTTCTGTGAGGACCTGATGGCATTCAGTCACACGAACAGAGACTCTAAATGTTGAAAAGCATGAAAAGAGATGAGGATGTTGCTCTATTCCTGCTCCATAGGGGGGTAACACTGACTTATTTTTGCTGTTACAGTTACATTACTTAAGGTGGAACTGACTCTAAATTCAGGAGAGCGCTAACTGCATGAAAGTAAACACAGAGCGAAAGTGCTACAAAACTGTTCTCCTCAAACACACCATTCCACATTAAATGTTTCCTTTAAAATGCAGTAATGGTCTCATTACAGCGCCTCTGGTGACATTTGCATGGGGCAACTGTGGCTAAATAGTTAGAGGAGCAGGTTTGGAGTCTGGACGTTTGCTGGTTCAATTCCCAGGACCGACAGGAAAATTGTGGGTGGGGAGATGAAGGAACAACGCTGTCCTCCTCGCTCAGTTCACTGCTGAGGTGCCCTTGAACAAGGCACATAACCCCCAGCTGCTCTCCAGATGTTGGGGGCTTTCTGTGGTTCTGTATGTGTTCGTTTTACTATTATTATTAAGGTGCCATAAGTTAAAACATGTGCGTAGTGGATTTGATTAACTTTTTCAGCATCGGAATCCACTTGTAGACGCTTTAATAATCACTCAAACAGTGGAGTGGACAGTGTCTGTAGTTGCAATGTAATGTAACATCCCAAATAATGAGCCAAACCTCCTGGTGTCGAACTGTCCACCTGGTCACGTCCTGCTCTCACGGCCCTGCAAAGGCCAAAGTGTCATTTCTGAGGCTGCATTTCAGCCTCTAACATTTGGAGTTAAGGTTAAAACAAGCAGAACCCCGGCTGAATATGAGGGTCCTGAGGAAAGACATTGCACGGTGTTGCTTCAGACTTGGGTCAGACTCTCTCTGGTTTATCTGAGGCAGTGGTTTGTGGCCGTTTCTGGACAGCTCAGACACATAAACAGAGCTGAGACACTTCGGGGAGTCCATGCAGGAGACTGGGGTTGTTTATTTGTTTAAAGTCATTAAAGTTTCAAAATGTAGCATTCGCTGCCGACTGCAAATAGATCTGAATATGAAGCAGGCTTTTCTTAAAGTTATGACGCTTTTCCCCTGGTCAGGTCCAGGTTTGTGGGTTTCATGGTCCTGTGCTTTGTGCTGGTTCCACTCTCAAGGACCATGCACCAAACCCAGGCTTAACCTGGTCACACTTTAATATTTTATTTTAATTCTTGATTATGTCACTTTTTTAATCAATTTAGTTTGAATCTTTCAGGGTTTTTGTCTAGTTTATGCTTTGATTTTTATCCCTCCATTTTAAAGCACTTTGAGACAATGTGTACATGAGAGGGCTCAGTACATAATAATAATAATAATTTAAAAAATCATTTATTCATTCATTATCTGTAACCCTTATCCAGTTCAGGGTCGCGGTGGGTCCAGGGCCTACCTGGAATCATTGGGCGCAAGGCGGGAACACAACCTGGAGGGGGCGCCAGTCCTTCACAGTGCAACACAGACACACACACACACACACACACACATTCACTCACACACTCACACCTACTGACACTTTTGAGTCGCCAATCCACCTACCAACGTGTGTTTTTGGAGCGTGGGAGGAAACCGGAGCACCCGGAGGAAACCCACGCAGACACAGGGAGAACACACTACACTCCTCACAGACAGTCACCCGGAGGAAACCCACACAGACACAGGGAGAACACACCACACTCCTCACAGACAGTCACCCGGAGGAAACCCACGCAGACACAGGGAGAACACACCACACTCCTCACAGACAGTCACCCGGAGGAAACCCACGCAGACACAGGGAGAACACACCACACTCCTCACAGACAGTCACCCGGAGGAAACCCACGCAGACACAGGGAGAACACACCACACTCCTCACAGACAGTCACCCGGAGGAAACCCACGCAGACACAGGGAGAACACACTACACTCCTCACAGACAGTCACCCGGAGGAAACCCACGCAGACACAGGGAGAACACACTACACTCCTCACAGACAGTCACCCGGAGGAAACCCACACAGACACAGGGAGAACACACCACACTCCTCACAGACAGTCACCCGGAGGAAACCCACGCAGACACAGGGAGAACACACCACACTCCTCACAGACAGTCACCCGGAGGAAACCCACGCAGACACAGGGAGAACACACCACACTCCTCACAGACAGTCACCCGGAGGAAACCCACGCAGACACAGGGAGAACACACTACACTCCTCACAGACAGTCACCCGGAGGAAACCCACGCAGACACAGGGAGAACACACTACACTCCTCACAGACAGTCACCCGGAGGAAACCCACACAGACACAGGGAGAACACACCACACTCCTCACAGACAGTCACCCGGAGGAAACCCACGCAGACACAGGGAGAACACACTACACTCCTCACAGACAGTCACCCGGAGGAAACCCACGCAGACACAGGGAGAACACACCACACTCCTCACAGACAGTCACCCGGAGGAAACCCACGCAGACACAGGGAGAACACACCACACTCCTCACAGACAGTCACCCGGAGGAAACCCACGCAGACACAGGGAGAACACACTACACTCCTCACAGACAGTCACCCGGAGGAAACCCACACAGACACAGGGAGAACACACCACACTCCTCACAGACAGTCACCCGGAGGAAACCCACGCAGACACAGGGAGAACACACTACACTCCTCACAGACAGTCACCCGGAGGAAACCCACGCAGACACAGGGAGAACACACCACACTCCTCACAGACAGTCACCCGGAGGAAACCCACGCAGACACAGGGAGAACACACCACACTCCTCACAGACAGTCACCCGGAGGAAACCCACGCAGACACAGGGAGAACACACCACACTCCTCACAGACAGTCACCCGGAGCGGGAAACAAACCCACAACCTCCAGGCCCCTGGAGCTGTGTGACTGTGACACTACCTGCTGTGCCACCGTGCCGCCCAATAATAATAATACATTATGTTATTTTTGATATTGGGGTACCAATGTGGCTGAGCTGGGACTAATGGGTGGAGCTATAATCAGCACAGATCACTGAGTTTTAGCAACAATCGAGTCACACAACTCCCACCTTAAAAAAAAAAAAGTGGACCTGTGTAACAGTGCTTAACTGGACCCAGGCTTGAGCTGCTAACAATAGCAAACAACACAGACAGCTCTGATTGGTCGGCTGGTGAAGGTGAAGGTGCCCTTAACCTTTGTATGATCAGGGCTGTCTAAGTCAAAAAACACGGGATAAACGAGCCGTTCTGATTCTGCTCAACTTCTGATTTCTAGTACAGAGACTTTACAATGGCCCCGCCCCCTCGTCTGAGTCTGTCCAATCACAGCGCAGGTCGCGTGTTTATGTGAGAGGACAAAGACGAGGTTAAACTCAACAAAATAGACACAACGAGAGCGGAGAAATAAGAGCACTGAGTAAAAACAGAGAAGAAAGAGAACAGAGTGAAAACGGCAAAAACCAGAGCTTCTGCTCCTCGCTCCTCACTGCTGTGCGCTCGGGGTCGGGGTGAACAGCGAGCGGCTCATTATCATTTAAAGGAACAGGTGCTGAAAGCGGGCGTTCTGAACAGGGGCTGTTTACACAGGGGGAGAACACTGCTGTGGGGCTCGTGGGGTTTGGACCAAAGCAGGTCACAGACGTTTCATTAAGAAACAGAACTGTGTTCCACTGTGGAGACGGGGGAGTGTATTGCCACTTTATTGTTTTCCTGCTCTAACCAGATTCAACTAACTCTTTATCTCTCCTCCTCCTCTGACTGGACTCTAGCAGGGTTAACTCCTCCGCTTTGATATCTCCTTTATCCCCATTAAAATGACAAATAAAACCAAGGAATGGACGAGGAGGCGCTTTCTGAAGCTTCTTGCCTGCTCTAATTCCTCTTTTATTGGGAGGCTTAACCCACGCGGGTCCAGGCTCTCCACAGACCCACTCTGGTCATTAGCCGGCTAAATCGCCCAAGCGGCTCTCGGTCTAATCAAATAATTGGTTGGAGGAGATAGTGGCGCTGGTCTAAAGCGAGGTTTGCTCTAGTTTTCCTCCAGGGACCACGGCCGGAGATAAAGAAGCTGATGGGACAGCGCTCGTCTTCACTCTGCTCCAACGATCAGGAGAAACGTGAAAAGGGCTTTTATCATCTTTGCACAGGAGTAAAATGAAATATGCATCCATATTTAACCCATCCGTGGCGTGACACACACACACACACACACCTGACCTCCAACTGCTCCCTGGGTGCTATGTATGATGTGAATGCCCTCCATTTTGTTTAAATGTGTGCAACAGGCATATATCACATAGTGGGGACCTAACTCTGTTTACACACTCACCATAATCTTGTGGTTCCCACAAGGTAATGATTACATTTTAAGTTTGGGTTAGAATTAGGGACAAAATAAATGGAAGTCTATGGAATGTCCTCACAATTCACATATTTACGATTATACACACATTTTTGTATTCACACTCACTGTTCATTCTCTCAGCTCCACTGACCCCTTTGTAGTTCTACAATTAGACTGCACTACCCCTGTTGCTCTGCATACTTCATTCAGCGCTCAGGACCCCCACAGAGCAGGTGTGATGTGGTGGTGGATCATTCTCAGCGCTGCAGTGACACTGACGTGGTGGTGGTGTGTTAGTGTGTGTTGTGCTGGTGTAGAGTGGATCAGACACAGCAGTGCTGCTGGAGTTTTTAAACCCTGTGTCAATTCAATGTCGACTCTACGTGGTGTCAATCCTCATCAGACGAATGAGTGACCGAAGGTATGTTTAGATAATTGAAGCGATACTTTTAACTGAAGTTTAGTGTTCTCCTCCAAGCGTGTTGACGTGGTGAATGCTGTATTGGCAGCGTGGCTGTATTCAGGCGAGCGAGGAGCGCCGCAGAGCCTGAAGTGCAGAGGGAGTTGTGGTATGAGAGGTGTATGGCGGCAGTGAGGTGACAGTGTGGAGCTGTCAGGACTGTGTGCTATGCTAAACAGCTCGCAGATATGAACTGTCACTCACAGCGACTTGTGCCACTTCAGCGCTCCATCCCGGTGTCAGGGCTTTGACACTACAAAGCTGGTAATTACCTGTATGAGGAGAGGGAGAGGAGAGGTCATCCGCCAGTGTTTCTAGAGCCCCGGGGCCAAATAGTGCTTCCACTTCGCAACAGTCCTACTGCGGCCTCTGTATTAGTGTCAAAACCCGCCTGTGTCTCTCAGCTCCACGTCTCCCTGCATAACCGTAACTTTAAATGCTCCTTAAAGCTGATGCTTCAAACAAGGGATCCGCAGGGGAAGATAGAGAGAGATGGAGAGAGAGGGACAGAGAGAGAGAGAGGGACGGAGAGAGAAAGAAAGACACACACAGAGAGAGAGAGGCAGAGCTCTATCCTGCTGTCAGCGCATGTCACTGAGGCTAGAGACACTCAGCACGAACTGGAAAAATGCTGAATGTCACACAAAGAACAACTCTCTCTATCGCTCTCTCTTCTTTCTCTCCCTCTATCTTTACTCCTTTTGTTCCCCCTCTTTTCTGCATCTTTGTTTTTCTCTTTCTCTCTCTCTCTCTCTCTTTCTCACTCTCTCTGTCTTTACCTCAAACATATATCTTTCTCTCATTACTTTTTTTCTTCTATCTCTGTCCTCTCTCTCTCTCTCTCTCTCTCTCTCTCTCTCTCTCTCTCTCTCTCTCCCCATTATTCTCCCCTTTCTTCCTGTCTTTCTTTTCTCTTTCTCTCTTCTGTCTCTTCAACCTTGACTTCCCCACTATTATCTCTCTCTCTCTCTCTCTCTCTCTCTCTCTCTCTCTCTCTCTCTCTCTCTTCCTTTCTTTCTTTCTCTCTCTCTTTCTCTCTCTCTTTTCCCATTTTTCTCTCCTGTTCCTTTTTCCTTTTTATTCTCTTCTGTCCCTTTTGCCCCTTCACTCCCCCATCTCTCTCTCTCTCTCTCTCTCTCTCTCTCTCTCTCTCTCTCGCCCATGTGTCATCAGGACCAGAATAAGAAATGAGGGGAGTCTCGCGATGAGGGCGGTGTGGACTATGAGGAATGACAGGCAGGCCAGGAAAACTCATTTGAATCGCATTACTAGTGTCAGGACCAGTATATGTGTGTGTGTGTGTGTGTGTGTGTGTGTGTGTGTGTGTGTGTGTGTTCTATCTGTCATCGCTGTCAGAAACAAATCCCTCGTATCTCCAGTACAGTAACTTTACAGAGAAAGTGATTAAAGCTTTCTGTTAAACTTTAGGAGTGCTTCCTCAGGGCTCAGGAGCTCAGTGTGTGTTTGGAAAACTACTTTAAATTACATCCAAATATAAACAGTTACCTGTATAAGGAAATACCGTGTATTTGATTGATGTTATTGAACATCATACGTGTGTGTGTGTGTGTGTGTATCAAATGTGCTGAGACCAAAATCTATTCACACACATAATAGAGGCTTGTCTTTTTTGTGGATATCAACAGTCCATTGGTGTGTTCTTGTTGTTGTTGTTGTTGTTGTTGTTTGGGACTGAACACAGCTCCGTCATCAGTTCAGACAGATCAGTAGAGTTTGTTCCTTCCTTGTTGCAGCGTCCAGCTCTCGCTGGATTCTTTCGTCGGCCACCGATCCAAGGAGCGTTTGAACCTCTTCAAAAGACCACGGCGTCATTTTACGAGCTGCCGTCGTGAGTCGGATAAAAACAAACGTGATCTCTGCTGCAGCTGGAGATTTTACAGATGGAGAGTTGGTGCTGGTCGTCTGCGTTGCGTGGCGTAGAGTGACGACTCTCTCTGGACGATCAGCGCTCTGCAAGGTTTACACGCCACGGTTTAGTCCCTACTCGACTCGCTCTGAACCACGAGAGAACAGCCACTAAACAAGAACCCGCTTCCATTCGTCCAGTGGAAAACCAAAAAAGCAGAGCAGAGCCGAGCAGGTACCATGCAGTGGGAGAGTGACATTAGTTGTTAAAAGTAGCTGGTTGCTGATTGGATCTTAATTGGCCACAGACACCTTGGTGCTGTAGGATACTATTTAAATGATTAGAAACGTGGTTTCTGGTAGAAATAGACTGGGCTGTGCCCTGTGTGATGCTCTAATGCACAGAAATATGATATTTTACATCGTATCCTGTGAATAATTACAGTTAAGGTTGGGGTTACGCTTCGGTTCTGGTTAGGATTAGGATTAGACAAATATTAGTTAAGGTTAAGGTCAGGGCAAGTCAGGAAATGAATGTAAGGCAATATAATCTCCTCACAGTGCATGTAAGCATGTGTGTGTGTGTGTGTGTGTGTGTGTGTGTGTTGCTGAATGGCCATTACAGGCAGAGATGGAGTGGCATTTACACAGGGCAGTAATAGGCTCCACTCTCTCAGTCACACTCGAGCTGGAGGAACAACAAACAGAGTTTCCAATCTCTTATTCTGAGAGCGCTTTGGAAAGGTTCCTCAGCCCAGACTGTAAACAGTGCCACGCTCTCTGTTTGTTATAACACTCTAAGACTTGGTGAATATCGCCCTGATCTGTCGGAGGACCGCAGCAGAATGTAGAGCGATGCTGCTGAACTGGTAAACTGTAAATGCCATCGAATTACAGAAGGATTTAAAAGCCACACATGTCTAACTGTAGTCGGCTAAAGGTTAAGGAAGGTGGCATTTTCTGTGCAGAGGCGGGGGAATGAGTCTCATGATGAAGATACGTAACTCCTGTTATAATCAGAAGAGTCTTGTAAAAAACAGTGGGTTGTAAACGTGTAATTACTCTGTTACACATATGTATTTACATAGCAGTGGCATATCAAACTTGCAAAATGTTTATTATTGCTACACGTCTTAAAAGCAATCTGAAATTGACTATAAAACATTCAATAAAACGTTCTGCTGCACAGTGCTGCTAAATTGCGATCACGGTTGAGTTTATTGGACAGGTCTGTTTTGTGTCTGTGTATTCATCTGCTCTGGGGTTAGCTTGTCATCTTTCATGCCAGTTCTGATTGGTTGAACTTTGTCCTCTGTTTTTGATTGGCTGATACTTATCCTCCACTTTACAACACCTTCTGTTCACACTGATCCATTGTGAGATGTGGATGGGAGCCCTCAGTTTTTGAAAATAAACAGATCTGTGTGGACGAGGCTAACTCTGGCCTGTTTTGACTGTGATGTCAGTGTGATGCTTTTTGGGTTCATTAAGCTGATTGTAAAAAAGAAATGAATAAATAAAAAATGGAACTAATCTGTGAATATTCTGCTCGTGTCAGTTCTATATTCTCACAGTAGTTGGGAAGAGGGGTGTTTGATGATGTTTTGTATTGCTCTAAAGGTATGAGAAGCAAAGTTTTCCCTTGCACCAGCAGGAAAATTGTGGGTGGAGGGAGGGAAGTGTGTCCTCCTCCCTCAACATCCACGGCTGAAATGCCATTGGGCAAGGCACCTTATTCCCAACTGCCACTCTAGGTGTGTGTGTCTGTGTGTGTGTTCATATCCACAGATGTAACCCTTTAATATCCTTTTTTCATATTGCAGACTTCGAGCCTTCGAGGTCCAGACAGAGTGGGCCCAATACAGCTGTGCCCCCAGATGTTCCCCACCTTCCTTTTAAAGAAACAAGCCCAAGCAGAAGAGAAAACCTAGGTCTAGGAGGTTGGGTTCAGAGCCAAGCCTTACAGAAGGAGGAGGGGGTGATGCCACATGACTCTTCTCACTCAGTCTGGCTCCCTGATTACCTGCCAGCATCGTCCTAATGTGAAACACCTGGTGAAGCAGGCGCTGATGGGTTTAAAGGCATGAGAGAGAGTGAGGGGAGGAAGAGAGGTGGACTGAGACAGTTTGGTTTGTTCTGAGCTTTGCCTTGTGTTTAAAACACATCCAGAGGGCCATAGTGCTCCGGCCCCAAGCGTCGATCTCCATGTGGTGGGAAACAGCTTGAATACAAACAGGGTACAGAACGAGGGAAGGTTTGCATGTCTCTTTTCACTTTGTTTCTGTTAAAGTAATGTATTCTCCCCCTGTTTGGTCGGGAGTGTGTTTGTTTTGTAGGCATCAAACACACACACACACACACACACACACACACACACACACTGCAGATTTCTCAATTAAAGCTGGATTTTTTTTTTGTTTTGTTTCACTGTGTTTAATGTTAGCTCTCTCCCTGAATGATAATAAAGTACAGTTTCCTCTGATCAGTTTGTCATACCACTCACACATTGATTTGTTTATCTCACTTCCAAAAACTAAAGGGAAAACTAGTGTTTTAACTTCTGATTAATCACAGAATGTCCTTGCGATTAACTTTTTTAATCGATTGACACCAGCCATTTTCGAAAACCTTATGAAAACAGGCTTCATCTGAAGTGTCACCCAGCATCACCCAGCACAATTCTGCACTTGTTCAACCTGGACGTCTTCGGCAATGAGGCAAGACTAAGTAAACTACACCCTCGTGTCAGCAGTGAGGCCTGACACTTCTTCCCTTGTCCTCAGGCGTCCTCATAAAACACCCTCAGTGGACTTAGCATTTAGCGACAAGCCCTTGAACCCAACAGCAATCTCTCAAAAACCAACAGCCCTCTCCAGCTAATTACCACACCCCATTTAATCCCCATTAATGACCTCATCCAGAAGATAACAGCCAAAAACAAATTAGCAGATAATGTCTTGCCACCTAGAGATGTGTGAGAGATGAAAGGAGAAGGCAGGATGAGTGGCGGGAGAAACACAGCGAGTGTAAGAGCTTCCTGGCGAGTGAGCCACACGATACGGCTTAGTAAAGTCCTCTCATGCTCTGTGGTGTGAATACAAATCCTGAGCTGGACCTGGTGACAAGGGGGCAAGGGGGACAGATCAAAACGGCTTTGATGGGAGGGTCAACACTGGGGCGTGGGCAGTGGGACCCTCAGTCACAAAGTCACTTCTGAACTGAGCAGTGTTTATTCGGAAACATGAAACAACATGAAATACCATGAAACATGCTTCTACTGACATCAACATTTAGACTCTGCACTTAACTCATCCATGGCTCTCACACACACACACACACACACACACACACACACACACACACCTGGAATGCTGGGCAACCACTTAAGCATCTGGTGTAGGCTGGTCTCAAGTTATTCCCCTTTTCACCAAAAGAACAGTTATGTTCAGGATTCTTGGAACACTGGTTCTCTCCAGCACTGAAAAAAATATAATTCATTGATTCAACAAGCCATACTCATGAAATCCATTAGCTTCTAGTTAAAATATAGTTTTTTTTTACCTTTACGTTATGCAGATGAGCACATACAACTCAGAAACTTTATTATTCCCTGAACTCAGAGAAATGTATTGAAAGAACAAATGTTTGAGTTGTTTCAACTTCCATCTAAATTCAAGTTCATCCAACTCACTAGAGTACGAAAGAGATGCACGTCATATTCCTGAGCCAACTTCAGCCATTTTTTCTGCCTATTTTCATAAAGAACAGGAGCCCTTTGTGATTAGGTTTACATATGTGGCATACTACTCGCACGCTGAAAACAAACTGTTTTGAGATCATTTTAATTAAATGAAAGTATTAATATAAGTGTTTTATGTCACATCAAAATAATCGAAATAATAAGCAGTTCAACTGGTTTGAAAAGGATCTAGACAAAGTATTTTATTTTAGATGTAAATAAGTAAAACAAAATAAATAAATAAATAAAATAAAATTAATATTCCCCCAAAACAGAATAAACCTTTAATAAACTATACACAGTTGTGGGGCAAACTATAATTCATTTAAGTGTGCCATTTGCCTTCCACTCTTGATGACCAAACTATTCCATTAATTTGCTGAACATGTTTTTGTTTGATAGTGTTTTGTTTTCCTTATTTGACTTGTTTCTCCATGTTACTAAAAGGAATAGAAGTCTTGCCTGGAACCTGAAACATTTCAAAACCTGGAACAGATCAGTCCTGTTCTTGAAACAAAGTGGTTTTACTTTCTGGGTTTTTTTTTTTTTTGGTTTGTTTGTTTGCATGTTTTAATGTAACAAAAGACCTGAAAGTGTGGTTCAATTCAGAATAATATACTTAAAAAGGCATGTTTGTTTAAAATCTGGTTTAAATTAGTTACTGTGTAAAGGCAAGTGTTTCAGGAACTTATCACAAATGTGTTGATTAAAAAGAGGGTCTTTTTTTTTTACTGTTTGTTTGCTTGTTGTAAATGTATTGTTTGATTGTGATTGAATGTGATTGTGTATTTTAGTTGATTGTTGAAATTAGTTTAGTTGAAATGTTGATTGTTGTGATGAATGGAACTAATTCAATAAATGTAACTTAAAGTTATACATTTTGTCCAGATCATTATTTACGTTAACCTATATCCATTACATGAAGTAAGTTTCATGCATTATTTTAGTTAAAATAAACTTGATTTCCTTGAGTTGGCCTGATATCGTATTTAAAGTAAAATGAACCTTATAAAAACATTTTTTGTTGTTGTTCTATTTACTTAATAATTATTTGTATTGGATCTATTTAAAAATATCCATACATTACACTGCATTGATTTTCTTAAATAAATCAACAAATCTTTTTTTTTCCAGTGAGTGAACCGACCCCTCCACTTTCCACTGGTTTTAATGTGAACTAAGCATACGTCATCAGCAGCAGGGGGCGCTGTGGGGGCTGTGTTCCAGCACTGTGTTTGAATTCAGCTCCAGAGCCATAGATAAAGAGATAGAGTCAGGACAGAGTCATGGTTTATCCACTGTTTACAGAGTGGTGAGATCAGAGTGAGATATGATACACATGTGGAAATGATGATTTGTACTGGTGCTCGAACAGTGAGAACAGGGGAGAAAAGTATCCAGTGTACCTGGTGTGGCACTGACCACAGCCCGAGAAAACACACAAATGCAACAGTTTCCTGTTTGTATACAACGGGCTTTTTAGTCCCTGCTCAGTTTGAGTAGGTACTAAATGTGAAGTGTAAACCCTGCAGAGCTCTGATTGGTCAGAGCGACCTGTCAGATCACCCTGAAATGCAAATTTCCAGCACCAACTCGCAGCTTGTAAAATCTCTGAAGTTACAATAACTTTCATATTTGTTTTTATCCGACTCACAGCAGTAGCTCATAACATTCTCTCGAGGGGTTTTTGAAGAGGATCAGACGCTCCTTTGGGTCAGTGGCTGAGGAAAATCTCCAGCGAAAGCTGAATGTGTGACAGGGAAAGCTGTGTTCAGTCCAAAAAACTACAAAAACACGCCAAACAATGAGTAAACAGCACCTGACTTTACAGCCTTCATTGAGGTTTTCAAAGCCTACATTTCATGTTAAAGGCAGGACTTCGCAACATCACCAGCTGCATTTTGTGGTGAAGCTGTTCTTGCTAAAGCTAAAAGCCAGTTGAGCCGATCCCAGGCAGTGGAAAAGTACCATAAGATAACACACAGATCATGAACACTGGAATACAAACACAAAATATGACTGACAAAAACGGACAAGAGCAGGAGACAAGAGGGTACACCTGTGAGCTCTTTCACATGACTGTCTCCTAACAGAGAAACAAGCAGAGAAAACGCACCTAACAAGACCAGAACAAAAAGGCAAAATCCTGAAAGTCTGGCCATTTCTTACTCAACAGCCAGAAGACTGATGCACTTTCCATTCCCCAGACTCATCTGCAGTGTGTTCATGTCCGGCGAGAGTGATAGGGAGTCCAGCTTGAAGAGGAACTTTTGTACATTCTTTCATCCCTCTCAGACCTGACCCGAGTCAATACCGCTGAAGACTCTCTCTTGTCTGTCTCCCTCATTAACTCATCCACGTCAGAGCCCCTTGCCTCGAATAAATCCTGACTGGAGACAGAGCGTGTGAGTAAGTGTCTGCTTAGTGGGAAATTTCCAGCCTGCCCTCCCTCCCCACAAACGCCTTCATGTCCAAAAGTGCAATATTGCCGTTTCGGAATAATGAATTTCCAGTGTCATCCGCAGAGCTGGGCTGGAATAATAAAAATGACATTACAATGCCTCCGATGCGATTTGCATTTGGCATAATTCTATTGCGGTGTTGCTGTGTGTCGTGCGGCTGTAATAACGTTGTCACAGTGTGAGGTGTGCCATACCCATCTGTCTGGGTCCCGTCTAATAAAACTCAGACAGGACTCCTGAATTTTGAATGATGTGCTGTGATGGCAGACCCCCGGCTCATAAGAAGCCTTCGCTCACATGCCATGGGGGGCTCCCGGCTGCCTTCTGTCTGAGGAGCTCAGCTCGGCGTGGAGTGCACCCGCTGACGACTGGAAGAAGGAGGTAATTAGAAACTATGGAATACAGAGTTGAGGAGGAGCTGGAAGTGGACAATTTCTGAATTAAACTCCAGACACCGAAGATACACAGATGTCCGCCCTTCTCACTAAAATATTATACAGCAATAAACAAAGCTGTGGTGGCTCCATGGTTCCATGCTGAAGCATTTAAGGTGGAATGGAAAAGTCAGCTAAGAACAATATGGAAAAACAAATCAACTTTTTAAAAAGCCAGGTTCAAATCCTGCGTATATAATGTGGTATGGAAAATAAGAATAATCGGCTAAGGTCAACCTTGAAAAGTCATCGTTTAAGGTGGAACAAAATAAACATGAATAAGAAGGTCACATTTTTAAGGTCCTCCATTTTAGATGGTACAGTTTGCAAATGTCCATCTTCTTCTATAAGATGATATTTCACCTGTTTTGCCATAACCTACTAACACACTTATTCTCCCCCTCCTCTCTGGTTTACAATTTCCTGTCTCTCTCTCATGTATCACCCTGTTCCAAAGCGCTCAGGACCCCCACAGAGCAGGTGTGATGTGGTGGTGGATCATTCTCAGCGCTGCAGTGACACTGACGTGGTGGTGGTGTGTTAGTGTGTGTTGTGCTGGTGTAGAGTGGATCAGACACAGGAGTGCTGCTGGAGTTTTTAAACCCCTCAGTGTCACTGCTGCATTGAGAACAGTCCACTGACCAAAAACATCCAGCCGACAGCGTTCTGTGTCACTGATGAAGGACTAGAGGACGAGCGACACACACTGTGCAGCGACAGATGAGCTACTGTCTCTGACTCTACATCTACAAGGTGGACCAACGAGGGAGGAGTGTCTCACAGAGTGGACACAGGGTTTAAAAACTCCAGCACCACATCACACCAGCTCTGTGGGGGTCCTGAGCGCTGAAGAAGAGGGTAAAAGAGGACTAGCAAGTATGCAGTACAGTCTATAACTGTAAAACTCCACAGTGTTCCTGAGTGAGAGCATATTGGTATTTAAGATAAGATAAGATAAGATAAGGTAATTTTTTATTAGTCCCACTGTGGGGAAATTCACAAAAGTGTTAACCAAAGTGCTCTACGATAAAATCAAAGAGTATTCATTTGCATTATAAAAACACTCAAATACCTGAGGGGAAAAAAGGGTTTAAAATGTCTGCAATGAGAGATGACCTTATATAAAATGGTGAGCTATACTCCATTGTTTGGGGACTGGCACAGAAAAGACATAATCACCTTTAAATACCAGCTGAGAGCAGGGATCAGAATGATTAGTATCAGTCTTCACTGCTAGGCCTATGATAACCACTCCAGACTCTGCTCTGAATGAGCTTTTGCTTAATTACTTCAGTTAAACGAGACATGGAACACACATTCATTCATTATCTGTAACCCTTATCCAGTTCAGGGTCACGGTGGGTCCAGAGCCTACCTGGAATCATTGGGTGCAAGGCGGGAATACACCCTGGAGGGGGCACCAGTCCTTCACAGGGCCATGGATCACACAGAGATCTGTAATTGTACTTCGTTTCACTCTGCGCAGTGTGAATTTACACGCGCCGGGGGTCCTCTATCAACACAGATACTCCAAGAGAAAATGCTAACAGTGCTGGCCATTTCCTTTCCAATTTGGATATATGGTCACTTTAGGGGTCTTTGGAAAGAGGCTGGAGTCTTGTAGTCATGGCAGTGGGGAATCTGTGGGGATGCAGCTAAACCCACTCCACCTGACTGGAATACACCACAACTTTAAAGGTCTTCTGAAGCCAGCAGAATATTAATTTGCCAGAGAGAGACGGGCAGAGACGTGAATGTTGTTTGAGATGCGCGGCCGAACTGTAACCTTGAACTGAAATTAGAAAGCTGACGGCAAGAAGCGAGAGTGATTCATCCAGAGAGCACTAAAATAACTCAGACACTGGGAGGGTCTAATGCACATCTGATTAACTGAGACATCTTTCACGTCATGTTCCCTTTGGACACCCACTGGTCAGACTGCTGTGTGGATATTGTCTGAGGAAATGACTTGACCCGGTCATACCTCGTAGGAAATACGTAGCCTATATCAAGACCCATTGAGCTTCTTGTAAAAGCAGAAAGGCTATTGGCTTTGTTCCACACAGTTCCTCCATTGTCCTTTTGTTTACTTAAGATCTGGTTCGGTTGAATCCGATCTCACAGCATCTTACATCAGTCGTCAATATTTGTGAAACGGTGATGAGTGGCACCTTACCGTACAAATGTTCATTCATTATCATGGGGTTCAACCAACATTTAGATTTAGGGTTTTATACCAAACAACTGATCTCTGGGGTGATGTGGAGGGTGAATGGAGGGGCAATCTTCACATCCAGCCTCATTTCACTTTATTTGTTATTATTATTATTTTTTGCTCCCAGGGGCCCTCTACTCCTACAATTTCACAGCACTGTCCTTGGATTAAGATGGAGTTTGGGGGGTGGTTTCCTACCCTCCTCCAAAACTTACATAGTGCAGTTTCTGCAGTGCTGATGACAGAGTAACAACATCAGAGGCTCTATTTTCCCTATTACAGCTCAGTGGTGCATCACAATGGTTCTGAAGCTGGAATTTTAAGGTAAAAATACTTACCTTAGCATCAGCCTGTATCTCTGCAATGTCTTCACCATGATGTACTGCTTCTCCGAGCCCTTTATGCCACTGTTTCCAACTTGTAGCCATGTATGCTCCCCTGTTCTTTGCAGATTCTGGATGTTTGCTGGTTTGGACTGTCCACATGCTGTTTTATTTCACACCGTATCGTCCTCATAAACCTTATGACTCCAAAGCCTTGTTTCCTGTGAGAGTCATGACAGCATTATTCCTTCTTCATCCTCATCTTCTTCTTTGTTTTATGGCTACTCCCTCTAGAGCTGATCACAGCCAGTCTTTATGATCCACACACTGACACGTGCCCCCGGTGTCTCAGAAGCTGGGACACTCACACTAGTGGGCAATTTTGCACGGCCAATCAACCTACCTACGCATGTTTGTGGACTGTGGGAGGAAACCGGTCACAACGGCATTGTTTTCAGGATGATCGCTGCAATGGAAGAAATGAAGTTTGAGCAATCAACTGGAAAATGAATTTAGCTTTTTTTTTTTTTTTTACAGCAAAAGCGACACCAGCAGCAGCTGCTTATCTCTCTATAATCTCATAAACAGAATCCTCTAAAGAACCATCCAAAGAGCAGTGAATGGAACCCGTGGTAAACACCCGACGTTACTCCAGAGTTTTCACTGAGAGTAAACAGAGGCTCGCTTTATGTTCTGGTTTGTGTTATTTTTAGGAAATGTGTGTAAAGAATCTCTGAGCGGATGTCCCTCTCCAGTTTGTAAACATCTTAATAACAAAATTAGCTTCATATTAATCTCTGATTTTAAAAAAGATGATGAGTAAATGAAGGTTGGTTCCATTTTACAGCGGTTACAGACGTTAGGGAGTCACCACCTGGACGACGCTCCAGCAGCCGATCAGCTCCAGTCCCCTTACCATACACCAGCTGCTAGTTACAGATGAGATGATTGACGGAGACAGAGTGGTTTATTGAGGTGGCAACGATCAGGACAGAGAGAGTGACCATGGGGGCAGATTTAGTTTGGGTCAAACTCTGACTCTGTTCCGGGGTCTTTAAAGGACCCCAGAGAACCTCAGTTTTACATCTCGTCTGAAGGAAGGTGGTGTTTATTCAGTACAACATCCCTGTCACTGCACCTAGGCGCTGGATTCCACAGTGTTCACAGGGACAGCTCCCCCTACTGGCTCCACAGTCACACCACCTACAACAGCCACCCACACTCTCCTAGGAGGACGTCTCCCATCTAAGCACTGACCCAGGCCTTCTGAGCTTCAGTGGATCGGCATTCTCTGCCTTCAACCTGGAAAGTGAATTAATCCACCTTGTCTTTAATGTTATGCTGATTATTTTTAATCCTCAGGCTTTATTTCAAAACGCTTAATAGCTGAGAATTAAGCTTCTGCATTAACAGCGGGGATCAAGATATTTACTGGAAATCAAAAATAAAAATGTGTAAAAACGCCTCATGTGGGAACTGACCCGTAAACCAAAGCCTGCAGTGTACCTGCCTCAGCCTGTCGACTGTGATCCTGCCGGCTTCCTTGCTGCGTCAAATACCGTCAGAGCGAAAGACCTGGGGCCACTTGTCTGGTAAATAACGTACATTTGGCATTTTTTCTTCACATGATGAGGAGCTGACGCTCCATCCAGCTTTTCCTCTGTAAATCCACAGTGGACTGTGTAAGCCTGCCCCTCAGTGGCAGCTCTTGGCTCGGCACATTGACTCAGGATATGAAGAGCTGTTGATAGCATCGGTTCATTATTGACTTGTTTACTTCATTTCTATCCTTTTCATATCAAAGCTCTCTGGCCATGACACCTGCTCATCCAGCGCTACGTGAAAATGAAATGAAGGGGATTCATTTGCTTCTCCACCTTTTTGACGTTGCTCTGCCACTCTACCCCTGATGTCTGCTGCTGATGTTGAAACATTTCTATGAGGATTTGATGGCATTCACCTGGGAGAAGGTACTGATGTTACCTCATTTGCTCTGGATCACAAAGGAATTGGACGGAGCTGTGAAGTGGGGCAACTAAACAAATTCAGCCCCTCCAGACATTGAGGAATTCTGAAACCCAGGGACTCAAAAGGGAGAACCCCTCGCAAGGGGAATCTCCAACCTGGTGGAGCAGAGGATCCTTACCATTAAAGAGGAATACACCTTTCTCACACCTTAAAGAACCTGAAAGCTCAATCTCCAGGCACCACCACCAGCTGGTCAAGGGTGGTGGGGTTCCTCAGGGTCCAGGGGGGCTGGTCTGTGGTAGTCCAAGCAGGAGGTCCATCACTCCATAAAACACAGTTCCACAACCCATTGCAATTGGTCCGTACAGCCCCGAGTTCATGACTGGCACCGAGCACGGTGAACACTTTGAGAAACTTAAACGAGGTGAGAAAAGGGTTCTTTAAGGATGAAACTACAGAACAATTCCTAAAGTGGGGTGCACACCCCTTGGTTTGCAAGTGTGGTGCTTCAAGGCAAAAGGATGAGATTGATTTTACTATAAATGTGATTTTTTTTAAATTCATTTTAAAAAAATGTATTAAAAATGTATTTTAAGAAAATGCCATTTTGTATTATTTAAATTGTTTAAAATTTCCAGTGCAGTTTGGGGGCAAAAAACATGAGTCTTGAAGTTGAAGTGGGCAGGGCTTAAAAACAAATACTCATATACAAAAAAAAATTAAATACACAGTAGAAAATTTGGTAACCAGTGCCACAGATGAACCACTCTTAGTTATGAGAAGAACCAAACGTGTAAATTAGAATGAGCTTAAAATATATTTTGAATATTTAAAGAGCCATCACATGATGTAAACATTATGCCCTTCATATGATGTGGAGCTCCTCTAATGGTTGTTGATGTCCTTAAAAATATATATATTTTTTTCATTTCCAAAAGTTACATAAAGAATATTTTAGCAAAACACAAAGAACCCTTTTAGCACATTTATATTTAAAGTCTACAATTGTGGGTAATCACAGTTTTCTCTGGTTATTTACATTCTGAAGCTAAGCGTCTTTTAAAGTGGAATGGTGTGTTTTGAAGAGAAAAACTACTGTTGTTTGTATGTGGCTGAAGCGTAACTCGTTTTTATTCGCTGTTTGATTTCCAAAGAGACTCTTTTGTAACTGGAGTTGTTTAGTTTTGTAGCACTGTTGGTAATGAGAGAGAGAGAAAGCCTAGCGTACCTGACCGAGACACTTTGTTTTTACCCATTTATAGACACTGGGGCTTCGTAAACACATTAGAGCAGTTTCCAGCGCAAACCGACTGCAGAGCAGCACATGGAGAGGAAACATCTTCTGAATTTTGTGTTTTGAAGTGTTTTATGATTACAATTGTGAATTATGTATTTAAGAGTGTGTACAATTTAAATTATACAGTGAACAATGGGCTGAACAATAGTGTCCAACGTGTCAAAAAAAAGGTCTATATTTGTGGTGAAAATCTGATGGCAGTCTTTAAATCCCTAATACTTCAGCACAGCGTAGGTTGATTAGATCCACTCAGACTGAAGGTCATAAGTGGGCAGCAGAGCTGTGATATAAGCTCTGGGCAGTGGCATCTCCATGGAACAGATTTGATAGCCACTGATTTTGTTATTAGAGCAAGTATTAATCCTGCTGTTATGAATATGTATTAAAAATTAAAAACTCAAGACATCTGTGGCCTGGGCTGAGGTCACTTATTAAAGCAGTAAGTCAGCAATCAATCAGTAAAATATCCTTTCTGCTGCAGTCCAATATTCTGGACAATTTGCCTCATCCACCGTGAGTCAGAGGCAAAGTAATTGTCACTAGTTCAAGGGTCTGAATCAATCTCCAGCTCCAAAACTTGTGCATGTACGGCCGACAAAACACACAGATATTCCTTAATTTCTACATCATATTCGGTTATGATGGGGCGGCACGGTGGTGCAGCAGGTTAGTGTCGCAGCCACACAGCTCCAGGGGCCTTGAGGTTGTGGGTTCGATTCCCGCTCCGGGTGACTGTCTGTAAGGAGTTGGTGTGTTCTCCCCGTGTCCGCGTGGGTTTCCTCCGGGTGACTGTCTGTGAGGAATTGGTGTGTTCTCCCCGTGTCCGTGTGGGTTTCCTCCGGGTGCTCCGGTTTCCTCCCAAAGTCCAAAAACACACGTTGGTAGGTGGATTGGCGACTCAAAAGTGTCCGTAGCTGTGAGTGTGTGAGTGAATGTGTGTGTGTGTGTCTGTGTTGCCCTGTGAAGGACTGGCGCCCCCTCCAGGGTGTATTCCTGCCTTGCGCCCAATGATTCCAGGTAGGCTCTGGACCCACCGTGACCCTGAACTGGATAAGCCGTTAAAGATAATGAATGAATGAATGAAATCGGTTATGATATGTAGTAATTTTATGATCGCTAAGTGAGCTCCCATCCACTGGTGGCGCTGTTTTCACTAAATCCTCTCTGTGCAAATAGGAATTACATCTTAAGGGATGAGCCATTACACCTTTGTCATTTGTATGCTATTCTTCATCAGAAAACATACTTTTGTTACGTTCACTCTTAGCGAATTCCCATCCACTGGTGGCGCTGTTTCACTAAATATACCCAGACACGCTACTATTATCACAAACAAGCACCAGAATATAGAGTGGTTTTCTGTTAGTGATGATATTACACAAACAAAACACACTGCATTTCTTTAAGAGGTTTAGTAGTTAGGATTAAGGTTAGAACTAGGTTTAGGGTTAAGGTTAGGTATAGGAGTTAGGCTTAATGTTAGGTTTACACTCAAGTTTTAATGCTGTTTTTTATGCTGGGTTGCCAGATATTTGCATATATGTCATACACAGTTTACAAATCCTGTGAATTTTTCTTTTTTTTGTGTGTAGACAATGTATGTATGAACCGGGACACCCTTCGTGTCGCGAGAGCACATGAGATGACTAGGTTTTGGGACAGTCCCATAGTCTTTGTCTGTGAGAGTAATAGTCTTAGTTTATTAAAGAGAAATACACAGAGAACTCATTTGTCTTGCAGCTTCCTGGTGGATGATTTAGCTCTTGGTCATTAATAAACAACTCCCATGATACAGCGCTCCGTTGTGGAAGAGCTCTCCCAAAACTGTGATCATTAAAGGCTAATAAACTAAGCGTTGAATTGGAGGATGGGGAAACACTCGGTGATGAAGCAGTGCTCAGATATTGACCGAGTAGACGATATAACAACAAATGCAGTGGGTTTAACTCTGGAAACAAAAAGAAGAGAAAGAGTTTATTGACAGTTTGAGTCATTTAAAAGTTAAAGCCTCTTACCCATAAAGGCCTCTGTGCAGGTGCTCTCTGTTTCTTGCTTTCCAACTCTTTCAGTCTGTCCTTATTCTCTCTCTCTCTCTCTCTCTCTCTCTCTCTCTCTCTCTCTCTCACACACACACACACACACACACACACACACACACACACACACACACACACACAGAGTCTCGTAATTACGACAGAGTTGATGTGAACCTGGCCGCTGAGACTTATTGCTCTCGCTCCAAATGTCAGCAGCTCATTGCAGCCAGCTCTAATTAGGCCCCAGTAAATGCTGGAGTGACTTTTTCTTCCCTGCCATCGATTTCCGCTCAGCCCTTCAATTTTGTCATTCCTCGGCATCGTGGGGTGACAACGAATGTCAGACCAGGGGAGCGTCAGTGATGACGGCTCTCAAACCTGTCACAATTTCAAAGTCCAAGTTGGTCTAAGTAGATGAGAAGCCGTCGAACGAGACGTTACAACTCGCTCTACGGTTTTAACACAGCCCTGCACTTGTAAAACATTTCACAAATTGTTTGTTAGCCTGAGCATGGGACTTATGGAATAATGGGTCCAACTTGATTGTAAGTGTAATTAAATGTTTGTATATGAATTACTTCTATGCCATTGCATGAGTTTTTTTTTTTTTTTTTTTTTTTTGGCATGTTTATATTAAGACAGTGGGGTCATCTGTCTGTTGTCATTCAGAGGTGAGTGCATTCAGGTGTCAGTCTGTGACTGCTGCTTCTCCTTGGGTCTTACCTGTGTTTTGTTTGTCTTTTTGTTTCAATGAATATATCTAAGTGTGTTTTGTGTCTGCCGACAGAGGGAGCACATTTTTACCCGTGCTGCTCAATACTGCTCCCTGGCAGGGCTACCTCCTCTCCCCACAGCTATTCTGACATGACTGCGGGTGGTTGTTTCCACCACCACTACTCCAGCCTACTTGGCTTGCCTAGCTGCCTGCTATAAATCCTGCTGTCTGTCATACCTGCAGAGCCAGGGAGCCCATTATATTTACTGTGGCTTGCCGGCTAGCTGCCTGCTTTCACCGTGGCTACTTGGATGTGTCTGCCTGCTACTGACTGCCTGACGGAGCCTGTTTTCATGACACTGCTTGGTGGTTACCTGCCTGTTGTCACTGCTGCTATCTGCTGCGTTTGACAAATGAATAAGCCTGTTTTTCCCCTGCTGATCGGCACTGCTTGCTGGCTGCCTGTTTGCTCTCACCGCTGCTATCCATGCTGTTCTGTTTCACCTGTACTCTTTTGCTGAAGATGGAGCATTTAGGGTCTGATCGAGCCTGTAACAATAAACAAAAGTTTTGAAATTTCTGTGTTGATAATTTTGGACTCAGGGATATTGCAAATCTGAATACGGCAATGGATTTCCGAGATGGTTCTGGTCTTCTTTGATATGCTACATGACCACCTTCCTATTAGAAAATATATCGCCCTTGATCCAATATGGCTACTTTCAAGATGGCTGCCATGTTCTGGACTCCCCCATTCATCACTGGGGTATTCAGATATGTAATTTTCCGCTTTCTTTCTGAAATTAAAGGGTGTCCTGTGGCATTTGACTCACACTGTTGTATAATTATTATAAACAGCTTCTGAAGTAATCATCTTAAAACTGAAAAATCCTCTGAAACAACTGGAAGGAGCTGACCCTGGACGGTTTGACTGAGATCTGTGGAGACTGTGCTCCAGGTAACCAGCATCACATTCATCTCCAGGACGTCTGCTTGAAATCTTCTCACGTCACAAGAGAAAAGTGGTGTATATGACAGAGAGCAGCAAGCTGTAAGCTGCTCAATACTTCATCATTGTCACCTTCTAAGAAAAGACATAAAAAATACCCATTTTCAGGTTAAAGAAACACTTAAGGAACCACGGATGGAAGGCTTCTGACACCACAATGCATTCATGAACCTTAAGGTGAACACAGTTTCCACTCACCCTTAAGGAACAAAGGAGTCAGAAGGATATCTGTCGTCTAATAGCTTTTGTTTGCAGAGAGATGTAATATACACTCAATACACTCACTGTGTTCACACCTAAGTGGGTTTACAATGCTCTGCTTTGTGTTTTTATTTGATTTTATATTTTTACATGTTTGGAATATTAAAAAATACGATGAGGAAACCCAACGAAAACTGGAAGCGCCTTCAGAAACCTCAGAGAAGTGGAGAGTTATAATCTGCTGCTTCAAGCATGGCATTGCAGACGAGGGATGGATAATTCCATCAGACGCCAGAGCCCCGGAAGCTTCAGGTGCAGATATTGGTGTGCTGATATGAAGTTGCGTGTTCCTGCTGATTGTGTGTGTGGGTGAAGCTCGATGGAGTAGTTCATCAAGTTGTTGGTCTCGGGTCCTCAGCTGTGCTCTGTAATCACTGTAGTAATAAGGCTAACATTGGGATTTATAAGCCTGGGGTTTACCCAGGCGGAAGTCATTAAACCACTCACTAAATAATGACTCTCTCTCTCTCTCTCTCTCTCTCTCTCTCTCTCTCTCTCTCTCTCTCTCTCTCTCATTTTCTCTCTCTCTCTCTCTCATTCTCTCTCTCTCTCTCTCTCTCTCTCTCTCATTCTCTCTCTCTCTTTCTCTCTCTCTCATTCTCTCACTCTCTCTTTCTTCTCTCTCTCTCTCTCTCTCTCTCTCTCTCTCTCTCTCTCTCTCTCTCTCACTCTTTCTCTCTCTCTCTCTCATTCTCTCTCTCTCTCTCTCTCTCTCTCTCTCTCTCTCTCTCTCTTGCTCGCTCACTCACTCACTCACTCACTCACTTTCTTTGTGTATATAGGCATGTGTGTGTGTGTTTGTGTAGCTGTGTAATTAGTGCTTTGTCAGGACCAAATGTTATTCAGAATGAAATACACAGATAGCCTGGCCTCATGAGGACATTTGACAACATGAACCTATAAAAGGAGTATATAGGTTATATTTCTGAATACAGCAGCTACTCTACATATTCCTGAATGACTGTGTTAAGAGTCATTATGATTTACATAATGTTATTTTATGATAAATATCAATTTTACTAAATCCAATCAAATTGTAAACTGTTTGTGAGAGAGTTACACAAGCAACCACCCCTGCTGTTTCTAATGTTTCTAATCTTTTGGAACTTTAAACATTTACAGTAAAAATGTCTGTAACTTTATGGTGAAAAACTGTAAAACCATGACAGTAAACGACTGAAAACCCTTTTTCTTTAACAGTGAAATGCTGTAAATACTTATCAGCTAAAACACTAATTTGTACATCTCTTTACTGTAAATAATATATTATTTCAAAGTTAAATTCACTTGCACTGTGCTTATAATGAAAATATTGTAATGTTTATATAACAGACAACAATATAATTGTTGCTTTTATTAATTTTTTATAAATAATACATTATGTAACTGTTAAACGCACAAACCATTAGGGGGCGGTACAAGTGTCCAATGACTGGGAGGAGCTGAGACTCATTAGGGGGGGCTCCCAGCATGCCTTGCAGCTCCATAATTTCTGTGATTTCTTGCTTTTTCTCTATCTTTGAGGCTTTTTGATTTTGGGTTTCATTGAGGTGATTATTTTGTGTATTTGTGTGTGTGTGTGTGTGTGTGTGTGTGTGTGTGTGTGTGTGTGTGTGTGTGATTTTGTGCATGGTGTGATGAGATGTGTGTTGATCAGTAAAGTTCAGCATTGGCCTGTGTTCTAAGTGCTGGAGGATGGTGCCCAGATGCAGCACATTCCTTTGCTCCTTTTGGCAATACCTCATATTAAGGACAGAATATAAGATGCTGTATGGCTATATTTGCAGTTTGTCTGTATCTCAGTCTCTGTTCTCTTATTTGACACACAGGTTACATGTTAATTTTATGGAAGAAATATGTTTCTTCGTTATTTTAATGTAAATACTATGTGCTTTTTATGGTGTATATCTATTTTCTTTAACAGCAAAGTACTGTAAACAGTTATTTAATGTAAAATGTATGATTGCCAAAAATAATACTGTAATATCATGCACATTTAGACTTTATATTTTATGGTGAAATTTTGGCAACAACAGCTGTTGTTTTTTTACTGTAAATTTTAGGGATTTTTTAAAAGTGTATTAAACAAGCCTGAAACAATGCTGTTTCCTCCCTTCAGAGGTTAAAAGCTTTATGATTATTATAAAATTAGGGTTTGACTCATGTCTGATGTTAATTTTTAAGATGGGTTGCCAGAAATTCGTGTGTACACTCACACATATATTTAGAACACATTTTACAAGTGCTGATTGTATTAGTACATGTATTTTTGCCATATTTGTACAGATTCACCTTGAGACAACGCTGCATTTGAGGAATTACTTCGAGGTGAAAGTACAGCTTCTGGTTTGAAGTAATACATATGCTTTGTTCTGAATAATCCAAGCTTTTTTTTTGTGCCTTTCAAGTCAACAGATGGGCACATGGCTGGGGCACCTCCAGCCAGCAGAGGGAGACAGCGTGCACTTACCTGGGCCAATCAAGCCCAGCGCCCTACACCTGGGCATAGGGGCTTATAAGAGCTCAGATGGAGACACGGCTTGCTGTGTCTTTGTCTCGACTGTGGGTCATAAAGTACGGCCGGTAATGTTGGTAAAAGGGCTGACAGCTTTTGCACTCACCCTTACTATCTTTTTTTTTTGAGTTTCTAAAGATTACTCTTCAAGTTTTTGTCCTTTTTCACACAAGCACCAGCACACAAATAAAGAATAAAATAAATAAATAATTTAAGACCTAATCCAAGGAAAGGTCTATTTTTCCACCAATCCACCAAAACTCTATTTTCCCACACATTTTTTGGGCATTTGCCCTTTTAACAAGGGCTTTTCTGTGGCTCTTGTGCTGTTGTAGAGCACAGGCCCATCACCAGTATGACTAGCCTTCATACTACAAGTGTTGTTGTTGTTATTGTTAATAATAAATATTTAGAGCTCTCCTTCCTTTTGCTTAGCATCTGGATCCTATCTTTCAAAGCCCGTGAAGGCTACCTGGTTAGCTTGAAAGCAATAACACCAGGACCAGGATTTTAGCTGGTTTTAAGCCCTGATATTGGCTTCATGGTTCAGTGTTTGAAGTGTAGTGTGAGGGGGACCCAGATAGCAGACACATTAATCTGAGTTTTAGCTTTTACACCTCAGTTATGGCACTGGGCTTGACCTGTTATGACACGTGTTGTTTTGGGCCAGATGTGGGCCGTATAAGGCAGAGCGCAACCATGAGTCAGCAGCATCATTCAAGGCCAGATGTGGGCCATATTTGGGCCAAACAATCATTGCTATTTTGGAGAGAGGTGACGCCCGATCATTTGCTCAAATGAGCAGTGATGGGTTGTCAGACATGAGTGGGTTTCTAATATCTCAGAAATGTTGGTTACTGAGAGTCAGTCTGACATACTGACTGCAAATTCCCTCACACAGCTCTGTAAAATACACAATAAAACACACAGCAAGTTGGTTTTGAAGAACAAACAGCAGTTTAACTTAATTTTCTTTTGCAAATAGACAAACCTCACTGTCCACGTCGTTCCAGACACTATTGTATCGCTATACATTACCTTCTGTAGTTATGGAGGATTTCAAAGCCCAGTATTGCTGCTTTTTTCCACTGCATAGTATCTACTTGATTTGATTCAACTCTGACAATACTCTAATTTTCTTCAGCTTCTCCACCAGGTAAATCTGGTCATGGTTCTTGTTTAGTGGCTGTTCTCTCATGGTTCAGAGCAAGTCGAGTAGGGACTAAACCGTGGCGTGTAAACCTTGCAGAGCGCTGATTGTCCAGAGAGAGTCGTCACTCTACGCCACGCAATGCAGACGACCAGCACCAACTCTCCATCTGTAAAATCTCCAGCTGCAGCAGAGATCACGTTTGTTTTTATCCGACTCACGACGGCAGCTCGTAAAATGACGCCATGGTCTTTTGAAGAGGTTCAAACGCTCCTTGGATCGGTGGCCGACGAAAGAATCCAGCGAGAGCTGGACGCTGCAACAAGGAAGGAACAAACTCTACTGATCTGTCTGAACTGATGACGGAGCTGTGTTCAGTCCCAAACAACAACAACACGCCAATACACCATGAGTAAACATCGCTTAACGTTACCACCGCCGTTGTTGGGGTTTCCAAAGCCCACTGTTCCCCTCAGAGATGATGTTTTGAGATGACACCAGATACATTAGGGGGAGAGTTGTGGGAGCGGAAAACCAACGGGGACCAATCAGAGACTGGGAGTCCAGTAGAGCAGGTACCATGTAGCTGAAATTCTGAAATAAGTCAGCAATGCTATATGACTCCTCAGTATTTCTGAAACTCAGGGAGCCATGCTGTACTGAGAGGAGAGGTTTCCTACTGACAGAAACATCTGAATGTGGGTGAGCACTCATGTGGGTGTCACATCATGTCATGCAGACCCAGTACACTCCTGCAGTGAGAGTGTGTGATTCAGGAATACAGGCTGAACAAGACAGACCATCTGCATGTGCTTTCCCAGTTGTCGTCTGTGTCTGCCCAGCTTAAGACTGCTGCGAAGATGGAAACGAAACTCATACAGGATCCACCGCTGCTGCAGTGATCCCTCTACCAGGTCTCCTAACACCCCAGCATCATGAGTTTGGCATTTTCACTGCTATAAACCGATAATATGATTAAACTGATTAATACCGAATAAACTGATTCAGCTCCTGAGGGGCTTCGTAATGAGCTGATGAGCAGAGTCAGGTGTGCTAGAACGCACACTGCAGCACTGGGAACTGGACGAGCATTACTCAGACCTGATCCAGAGTTTAGCTCCTACTCACAGTCACCAGGCACCAGCTGTGAGTGTCTTCTGGGTCTTAACAAGCCTGGTTCATGGCAACGGCAAAAGATAGTCAGATCAAAAAGAAAACTTGTCCTAAACGTCTGAATTCAGTTTCTGACGAATTAAGACTTCAGGTTGAAGGAGAACAGGCTGTGTTCTTTATTAAAGGGTTATTAAAGTAGGTTAAGGCACATATACGTTAACCTGAGGAGGTCTAGAAAGATGTACTAATTTACCGTCGGGTCTCACTGCACTTTCAGCTGTTCTTTTTTTCCACTACCACAGCTGGTGACGTCATAAAACCCTGTTTCTGACAGGGACCACAGGCTTTGAAGACCACAACACTGCAGGCGGTAAAGTCAAGCGCTGTTAAATCCTTGTGCTTTGTGGTGTTGTTTGGACTGAACATGTTGAACTGAATGTTACAAGCTGCTGCTTAGATTTGGATAAAAAACAAAAGCTGCTGTAACACAAGTTTGTGCTGGTTTCCTGGTGATTGACAGGTCACTGGCCAATCAGAGCTCTGCAGGCTTTACACGTCATATTTAGTACCTACTCGTCTTGATTCGTAAGTATCATGTTTAGTAATAGAAACATGACACTCATGACAGTGTTTACAGAGTCACTCTAATACACTGTAGCGCAGTAGTTTCTCCCAGACCCAGTGTTCACACACAGTGTTATTAAATATAGATTTTTCTATGGACCATATGAAGTGCTATCTCTCCTCCTCCCTGAGGAATGTGGGACTGCTCTGTTCCGCTCCCACCTGTCCGAGCGATACCATCACCCACAGATCCAGAACCTCTAAAACCTTACTGACAAACACGAGGAGACGGCTCCTGCTCCATCCCTCGCTTCTGTCACTTCATTTGTCGCTCTGTCTTTGACCTTTCATCTTTTCCTTATATTTCCCCCCTTCGTGACTTTGGAGACATCACCAGTTCACGCGAGACCAATCTGTCTCTTTATCGCTCTCTCTCCATTACCATTATTCTCTCCTTCTCACATTCTCTCTCTCTCTCTCTCTCTCTCTCTCTCTCTCTCTCTCTCTCTTACACTCTCTCTCTCAGCCATACACCCTCTCTCACACACACTTTTTCTCTCACATTTTCTCTCTATCGCTTGCTCTCACGCTATTGATATTTCTCTCTCTCCATATATATATATATATATATATATATATATATATATCTTTCTCTCACCCTTTATTCTTTATGCTTTCTTATTATCCTCTCTCTCTCTGGACGTTGTGGACTACTTCTGAAGCGTCTCCTTGTGTCTCTGGTTCCTTGTGCTCTGTTTTTAATTGGGGACAGATAAGACGATACATATTTAAAGGATGGAAGAAAAACCCCATTCCCTGATTCTCAGTTTTATCAGTAATCAGGTTAAACACGGAACACTCCAGTACTTTGTTGTACAGTCACTCTAATAAGTGTAAGTACACAGCAATACAAATATAATAATCACAACTCTTGCTAATATCTTCAGTCTTTGACAAATTTGAGCCATGAAGCCTGAGCAATGCTGGTGTAATCACATGAATTAAAGCTGAAATCCCAGTTGTGATGTTGATGTTGCCCAGTGTCACTCACTGCCTGATAAATACCTGGACACCCCCCCCCCCCCCCCAGGACACACACACCTCAGCAGGGAGCGCTGTTACCAGATATTTAGTGTTATTAACTTCACCTGTGTGACTGGTGTGTGTATGTATTCCCTCAGTGGGCAGTATTTCTGAATACAATGGAGACTGTTCTTGCTGCAGGGAGCCTTTGGCAATGTCGCTAATTGAATAGTGAGTGTGTGAGAGAGACCACTGCAGGTAAAGGCTGTGTAATTGAGTGGGCAGTTAGCAGGTGGGTCAGTTAGCAGGAAGGAAGCAGGGGTCAGAGGCACTGACCTCTCTCTAATGAGAACAGGAGACAGAGATGAGGGGGAACGACGTTCCTGGAAAGGGATTGGAAAAGCACTCACCCTGAAAACTAGCCCACCTTCAGAGAAGCTCAGTGACACGAAACTACTCCACTTCAACACCCCCCCTCCCCACACACACACACACACACACACACACACACACACACAAACACACAATCACAACACACACAAACACACAGCTCACATTCAATTCCAATAGCTTTTTGTTGCAGTTTCATGCAAAAGTTTGAGCACTAAGAGCATTGTGTTACAGGACTCAGTGAAGTCTTATCCCTGATGTGCGTGTGTGTGTGTGTGTGTTCCTGCCATGTGCCCCATGACTGTGGGCCAGCTTTCGACCCACTTTGACTGTGATCAGGATGAAACATTTACAGCAGAAGAAAGAAAGCAAAAAATAAAAAGATTTAAGAAAAACAATGAAAGAAAGTAAAGAAGAGAAAAGAAAGAAAGAAAAAAGAAATTATGAAAGAAAAAAAAGAAAATGATGAAGGAAAGAAAGGATGGATGAAGGAAAGTGTCAGGTTCCCAGTTTTTCACGTGATGTTCTGTGTGACGGCGTCCAGTCCTAAGACATCTCTCCTGCTGAAGAGCTACGGCTCAGTTCTCCTTGCTCCGACTGAGACTGGGTCTAACGTCCAATCCGACAGCACGGAGACCGAGGGCCTGGGGACAGCCAGAGGAACGCATCCCACTAACCATCACTATACATCTCACACTACGTTCAGAGAGAGAGAGAGAGAGAGAGAGAGAGAGAGAGAGAGAGACCTGCCTCACCATATGTAATGTATGTATATACTTTGTAAATGTTGCCAAATCTCTTATTTATTCCAGTTGCTTATTTTGTAAATACTGATGCTCTTTTTGGGTAGAAGGACTGGCGCCCCCTCCAGGGTGTGTTCCTGCCTTGCGCCCAATGATTCCAGGTAGGCTCTGGACCCACTGTTACCCTGAACTGGATAAGGGTTACAGATAATGAATGTTTTTGGGTATTTTTTGCTGCTATTTTTTCCTGATTCTTTGGACATAACTGTCTCCAAACAGTTCGCCAGTAAAGCTGGTTTGAATCTAGAGAGCGAGAGAGAGAGCGAGAGAGAGGGAAATAAAGTACAATTTAGAGACGTTCTAAAGATGGCAAAAGCAATTTGTTTTGTCTAAGACTGTGGCCGTGACCAAACTCTGATATTCCCCTCAAATATCTTTCTTCTCGCTTCGACTGAAGCCTTGCAGTGATTTTCTGGGAGAACATTTCTGAGTGCTATTTAGTTACATGACAACATGTTGTCCTCTTTTTGGAAAGTACTGGGCAGGTCATTGTCTAGACACCCATTAGCAACTATCTTTCACTTCCACTTTCCAAAAAATCAGGACCACGTTTTTCCGCCCGAGCCAGGGACCCACATTAATTACCGCACAGTAATACGCAGCGAGAGAGAGTCTGAAAGCAGCAGCCGCTGAAATGAGGACGAGTGACATTTCTCTCAATGGAACACAAGAGCAGTTGTCAGCAACACTAATGCATTTCCAGAAAGTAATGGACTTTCCCTTCTCTTTCAAACCCAGAGTTTCTACAGTGTTCAGTTCTAAGACTCCTCTATAAGGGTCTAGGTCTGGACTAGACATGGGTCAATGGTAAACCACAGTAAAACATTCTGACCATTACTCACACTGTGTTAATGTGAATAACCACAGTTTAAATCTCACGTAAGTTACATTGTCAAATTAGGAATAGTCTCCCAGATGGTGATGTGGGTTTGGTGCAGTGACAGACCCATGGTGTGGTGCCCATTCTCACCTCCCTGTCCTTATTTCACTCCCCAATGACAGTTTCACACTCACACCTGTGGAGAGTTTCATACACTCACTCAGTTACTCTCTCTCTTTCTCTCTCTCACTCTCTCTCTTTCTCACACACACACACACACACACACACTCACCCAGTCACTCACACACACCCACACACTTGTTTAGACATCAGCTCTTGATCTATGTGTTAATTAATCTAAGAAAATAAAGCTATACTCTGACTGACCAAGAAACAAGAAGCTGCTTCTGGGACTGAAGAGATTTAAAGGGATGCTTAGAGGTTACACATTCTGCTAAATGGCAAAACTATAAGAAGCACATATTTAAATGATATTTCTGTGTGGATATGGAGTGTCTGTTTAGTCAGAATTCATCTAATAATGTTCTGTTCTGCTCTCTGGTTTTCTGTGTGTGTTATGTGTCTCTCTTGTGGCTTGTCCTTTCTCCTATATTTTAATATCCCCTCGAAAAACAATTTCCTGTTTACATTAATTTTCCAGTTCAGCTCTGTCTCAGCAGTCTCCACTGAAGATGTGTGAGTTATTTGAACGTCAGTCTGTGTAAACGCTAGAAATCATTACGTTCAAATATTTTGCTGCAACTCACAAACAATGAAAGTATGTTTACTGTGCTCAAACATGCTAATTTCCTTCAAACCCAAGTGAAAAAAGTGATCTGAATAAGGAAACTCTCACACAGCTTTGGTCATTGTATGATGCACCGCAGTCAGGTTTATATCACACCCCTGTGAAACAACGACTGTAAAACTACTTTTATCCAAAAATTCCAGGTAAACACACCATGGCCCTCATTAGAATGAAACAGTCACAGTAGAAAAACAAACAAGTGAACGAATGAGTAGGTGACAGCAGAGACACTCGGAGCCTGTGGCAGGGAATTCAGTCCATTACGGATTACAAACCCCCGCCACAGACCTGTGACAGCACCTCCTCTCTGCTGAATGACCTGAACGGTTTCTTTGCTCGGTTTAAGGCACTAAACCACACCCTGGCACATAAACCAACACCCCCTCCTGGAGACCAGGTGCTCATGCTGTCCTCAAGACAAGGTGAGGAGTGTATTCAGCAGGATCAATGCTTGGAAAGTTCCTGGACCTGACAACATACCTGGTCATGTGCTGAAGGCCTGCGCTGGTGGACTTCCAGAGGTGTATTCTGACATCTTCAACACCTCACTGAGTCAGGCTGTGGTCCCTGTATGCTTCAAAGCCACCACTATAATCCCTGTCCCAAAGAAGTCATCACCCTCCTGTTTCAACGACTACCGCCTGGTTGCACTTACCTCCATCCTCATGAAGTGCTTTGAGCGGCTAGTCATGCAACACATCAGGTCTTCCCTCCCCCCGTCCTTGGACCTCTACCAGTTTGCATATCGATCAAATTGTTCGACTGATGATGCTGTCTCCACTGCTCTCCATTCAGCCCTTACTCATCTGGACAAGAAAGACACCTATGTCAGAATGCTTTTTATTGATTTCAGCTCTGCATTCAACACAATCATCCCCCAACAGCTCATATAGAAACTGGACAGACTGGGACCAAACACATCACTGTGCAACTGGCTGATTGAAGACCACAGGCAGTACAAGTTGGCAGTAACTCATCCAGCACCATCACTCTGAACATGGGGGCTCCCCAAGGATGTGGGATGAGCCCCCTTCTGTTCACTCTGCTAACCCACGACTGCTCTCCATCACACACCTCCAACCTCTTCATCAAGTTTGCGGATGACACTACTGTGGTAGGCCTCCTCAGCAACAATGAGGAGTCACACTACAGGAGGGCCTCTTGGTGCAAACACAGCAATCTCTCTCTGAACACTGAGAAGACCAAGGAGATTGTTGTGGACTTCAGGAGAACTCGCACACAACATGCCCCTCTATCTATCAACGTAGCTGCTGTGGAGAGGGTGAGCAGCACCAAGTTCCTGGGTGTGCATGTCACAGAGGACCTCTCCTGGACCATCAACAAAGCATCACTGGCCAAGAAGGCTCACCAATGGCTCTACGTTCTCCGCAAGCTAAGAAGAGCAAGAGCTCCCACCCCAATCATGATCACCTTCTACAGTGGGGCCATTGAGAGTATCCTGACTAGCTGTTTCACTGCGTGGTACAGGGCCTGCACAGCATCCTGCCACAGAACCCTCCAGCATATTGTGAGAACTGCTGAGACGATCATTGGTACCTCTCTCCCCTGCCTTCAGGAATTATACAGCTCCTGTCTCCTACGAAAAGCCCTCTGCTTGACAGGTGATCCCACCCACCCGCTACACAGCTTCTTCAGCCTGCTGCCCTCAGGGCGGAGACTGCGTAGTCTCAGGGCTAGGACCAGCAGACTGAGGGATAGCTCCATCCATCAGGCTGTGAGAATGCTGAACTCTCTTCATGCTCTGCCCCCACACACACTACTCAGCAACCTCATCAATTATCACCAATACCCAACTGTGACTTTGAAAATCAGGCAGGCACTCAATCACTTTAACCAGCCTCCAGGCTTCATATCCCTGTATTTGCACTACTGTTGACACCAGTTCTGTTTATATTGGTACTGTCACTTAAGCTCCTCATCAGACCTAACTGTGACTTTTTCAATAGGTATGCACTTGTTCACTTTATTTAGTTGTTATACGATTATTTTGCACTACTGTCTACTCTGCCCTGTACATCCAGTATCCTACCTCCAAATCAGGTTATTGTCTTCAGTCAGTGTCCCGCTGACTCATGTATGTCTATCAGTGAGCTGCTGGTATCGTAGGTCCTGCACTTGTCTTCTGTTTGTTCACTTTCATATATTTATATACACAGCTTAGTTGAATTTAGTCTATTTTTTGTTAAATGTTTCTTCATCTTGGAAAGGAGAGTAATGTAATGTCAATCCTTTGTATGTCCTGTACATGTGCAGAATTGACAATAAAATTTCTTGACTTGACTTGAATGAATGAATGAATGAATGAATGAACAACATTTTTGCTTTTTATATGGTGTTGGTGAAGTCTTTGTGTATTTGTGTTTCAATCAACACTAGTCAGAATTATAACAAACACACACAATCACTCACTCACATTCACCAAGTCACTCTCTCACACACACACACACACACACACACACAATCACTCACTCACATTCACCAAGTCACTCTCACATACACAAACACACACACACACACACACACACACACACAATCACTCACTCACACTCACCCAATCACTCTCGCTCTCTCACTCACACACACACACACACTATCACTCACTCACACACACACCCACAATATCACTCACACACACACACACACATATACACACAGCTGTGGACAGTTCCACACACTCACCTACACACATATACACACACATCTGAGTGTACACATTTTCTTAGATAACCGCTGCCTTTAGAATCTTTTATATCTAGGTTTCACTGGAACCTGCTGCAGGTTTTCAGCATGTGACTGAGTCCTTGACAATGCCCAGCTCTGTGTGATGTTTGGACTCAGTCCTGTAGTGTGTTCACTCTCTGTCACCCTCCTTTAATGGACTGACAAATGGCCCTGGCTGGGTCTCTGCTGGCATTTTCTCACCATGGCCCTGACCTTTGCGCTGTGGAGAGGACATGTTAACACCTGGCCCGGGTCCACGGCTCTCATTAAAGCGTCCGTCGCACTCCTGACGGCGACAAGACACAAAGGCCACCGCGGTACGGGCAATTAGGAACGAGCGATAGCTAAGGGTGGGACGGAGGGGCAGATAATGTCAAACAACGGGGGCACATCTTTTGTAAACAATAGCCTTGTTTTTTCCCCTGCTTCAAGGGTGCTGTCGAGGTGTAAGGAAGCCTGGCGCTGGCTGAAGCGGCTACGCTGTGATGTCGAGGCCGATAGCAGTGACACGTCAGCTTTTAGCAGTAAAGAGCGCTTCCCGCGAGGCAAGAGAGCGCTCGCAGACATCTCTGCCATCTCTTTCAAGCGCGCTCCAGTCAGTCGCCTCCTTTTCTGGCCCCTCTCCAGCAGGGAGCACCTGAATTATCACTTCTCCAGCTGTCAGCCCACCGCCCGGGCCCTGGCATTTGGTGCTGTGAAAGTTGAGATGCTATCAGCCTGGGTGCTATTGGTATGCTAGCGTGAAGAAGACGAACAGAATTGATGCTACAAGCGTCCGCCCGTTTGCTTCATACAATTCCTAACTGAAATGTTACATGCATTATTTATGGCTGCGTTTCAACAGGGCAACAAAGCCTGACTGGTTGCGTCCTGTCTGTAAGAGTGAATTCTCTGGTTTCTTCGTGGCTGTGAGATGTATTCAGGTCCGTTTGGTTGGCTGGGATAAAGAGGCATTGCACTCTTCTGGGAAGGCTTTACAATAGCTGTAGGAACATTTCTGTGAGGATGACATTTGAAAGTTAATGAGGTCACCACGACTCATCTTACAAAACACATTGGGCCTGGCATCAACATGGGTTTTGTACCTGGGTAGTATCTGGATTTACTTTGACTGGATTCAGTTTACACTTGTCGTTAAAACACGTCCAAAGTCTGAACATGAATCTGATTTTACTGTCCCATGTTCATCATTTCCATTTTCCTTCCACTGTAAACAGAGCAGTGTTCATTTTGGCAGCTGTTTTTTGACTGAAATGTGTATTGGTTTTAGTCTCTTTTTAGTGATTTAAATATTGCTAGTTTTAGTGTAGTTTTAATCCATTAAATAAACAATTAGCCAAAGTTTGTATTATTTATGAATAATTATTAACTTTCATGAACACTTTAAAAACACAGTAACGTCCAAATTATGGAAGGCATTTGACCGGCTTTTTTCTTCAAATACAATTTGTATTTGTTTAACATTTTAAGTTCGAAGTTGCTGCAAACCAAGACTGAGTCGACTCCAAAAGAGTCAACCCTTTGAATCATTGGCCCACAGTTAATACCACTCTGTCTCGTTTCTTGTCCTATGGCTGTCACACCACTGACTGTAGCCCACTGCTGGTCCACCATCGGACCACTCAGATTACTGTCTTGTACAGGATAGAACTCATTTCTAATCTTCTCAAACAGATATTACATTCACAGAGACTTTTATTCTGGAAAAAACACTAATACAAATATTACCAACAGCTCTGAGAGATATAATAACGAGTATAAGACTGATATAAAATGATTAAATGATAAAAATGTTGACAATGTGCTGGATTTAAATTATTTACTAATCTCATTAATAAAGAATAACAAAAAGAACCTAATGAAGGAAAACAAAGTAAATTGAACTGTGAATGGAAAAGTGCTAAAATGCTGTTTAATCAGCAGCAGTCTGCCCAGAAAACGCTGTGTAAAACACCAGTGGGCCTCCAACTTTGCCCTCAGTGGGTCAACAGTGGTCGGCCGTCTCCTTGCTCTCAGTCTCTCTGGGTGTTATAATATCTTAGTCTTCTTTTCTTTTACAAAACAAAATCATCTCATCTCTCTCTCTATAAACCTCACTGGCTGTTAGTGCCTTTTCACCACAGCTTTTCTGTAAAACTTTACACGGAATCTCGAGATTATTGAAGCCACACCTGAGAGCTCAGAGTTAATTGCTCAGTGTTTATTAAATGAGTCTGTGACCTCCACAGCACCATGTGCCGATCAGACGTTTACCCAGGAACTTGGGTTTAGTGACATTAAATTACACTAATACGAACTGTGCCGCATGACGATTATATACATGTACATCACTACAGTTAAACAGGGCTTTCCCCTTTGACTTCAGAAAGTTTTAAACCCAACCTCAGTTTAAATCAAAAGTTTCTAGTTACAGTTAAAAGGCTAATATCTCTCAGTTTCCCAAGGCGTCTTGTTATTGGTTTCTTTGAGGTCACACTTGTTGCCCTAACAACTGTTAATAGGCCAATCATTTTCCTGTTTTTATTTTATTTTATGTTCATAAATATACCCACAGTCAGCAGGGGGCACTGTAACACGGTAAGATACGATTAGATCAAATTAGACATTATTGCCACTTTAATAAAAAGAAAGTGACCCACTGTTAACTCCGAGAGGTCAGCAGCAGTAAAAATAATAAATCAGAAATGTACAGGATGAATGTACAATTGCTTGTGTTTGGTTTTAATGTTGTGGCTGAGTGGTGTATATTTATATAAAGCAGGTGGAGCTCGTAAAGTGGCCTGTGAGGAGGAGATGGAGGTAGTAGGTGTTTCTAATGAGCTTAATTAGGATGGTTTATGCTGCAAGTAAATTGGTCTGTCCCTGGAAGCTAATGACAAACCTTTGTACTTGTGAAAGAAGGACAGAACAGACGGAGGTGGAGAGAGAGAGAGAGAGAGAGAGAGAGAGAGAGAGAGTGTGTGTGTGTGTGTGTGTGTGTGTGTGTGTTCTGGAGAGGTTTATTGATCTGTGGAGTGTAAAGAATCTGTTGGAGAGCACAGGAAAACTTTCTCATTAGAAGCACAAGCTCATTACGGAAACAGAGGAGAGACAGAGGTTTATTCTCGAGGAGAGGACAATTAACATTCTCTCTCTGACATTCTCAAGGCATTCAGCCCACACACACACACATGTATTTCTTGTTCCACATACACATTCTCACAGCTCCTCTGACCATACAGATTTTTGTAGATGTACAAATACAGACTGTTGTCGACTCTGCATTACTCTGCATACTTTGCTACCCCCCTTTCCCCTTGTTCCTCAGCGCTCAGGACCCCCACAGAGCAGGTGTGATGTGCTGGTGGATCATTCTCAGAGCTGCAGTGACACTAACTTGGTGGTGGTGTGTTAGTGTGTGTTGTGCTGGTGTAGAGTGGATCAGACACAGCAGTGCTGCTGGAGTTTTTAAACCCCTCAGTGTCTGGACCGAGAACAGTCCACCGACCAAAAAACATCCAGCCGACAGCGTCCTGTGTCACTGATGAAGGACTAGAGGACGAGCGACACACACTGTGCAGCGACAGATGAGCTACTGTCTCTGACTTTACATCTACAAGGTGGACCACCGAGGGAGGAGTGTCTCACAGAGTGGACAGAGAGTGGACACAGGGTTTAAAAACTCCAGCAGCACTGCTGTGTCTGATCCACTCTACACCAGCACAACACACACTAACACACCACCACCACGTCAGTGTCACTGCAGCGCTGAGAATGATCCACCACCACATCACACCTGCTCTGTGGGGGTCCTGAGTGCTGAAGAATTTAAATGATGATAAATCCATCTCTGATTTTGTCAGATAAACTCCCAGGTTGATCAACTACGCCCTGCATCTGCTCCTTTTCATCCACCTACAGCAGACTCTTCAGGTAAAAGGATTCCTCCATACAATGCGCATGTATTTAGCGAGAGATGAAGAGATGTCACTGCCCCCCTTTGTTCTCCCGGAGAGAGATTAAGACGCACTGTGGAGATATAACGTAATTAGACAGTAATGATCGGGGCTGAGAGAAAGAGAAACGTCAAGCCCACGTCCCACTTCTCTCCCGTTTGTTCGGCCTTGTCATTAAAGCGGGAGCTTTGATGTGCAGAAAGACCGGCATTCAGGTTAATCCAGCCCTCCACATGTCGGCTTAATGAGAAACCACAGCCAAGTTCGGAAGTGTGGAGTCATGAATAAATCACACTGGACGTGTGAGGGGAGCGCTGAGGAGCCGAGAAGCACCTGGTCAGATTTTAAAAGTCCACCGCAGTGGAATTAATGTAACTACAACTTCTGGCAATTTGCATTTCCTTTAGAAAACATGAGAGAGTGCAGCTAAAGCAATTCCCAGGTGGTTGTTAGAGACTTTCTATGATGTTCCTGGGGCTTGCTCTGGGGCACAATGTGGATGCTAGGGTGTTGCTAGGTGGTTATTAATGTTATAGTCATGGCAGGGCAGGTTTATTTAAAAAGCACCTTTCGTAAAAAGTGGCAATTCAATGTGCAAAAATTACAGTAAAAAGAAAAAGAAAGAATTAATATAATAAAGCAATTATAAAACACTTAAAATAAGAATAAAAAAAATAAAATATAAAAAACTAATCCAAGTGCAATAAGAGAAACGACATCTTATAAAATGTTACAAGAAAATAAAATAAATAAATAAATTAGATATGTATTTGAAGACTGCAGTATTTGGGGCAAATCTGACGTCTTCCAAGAGTCTGCCCCAGGTGCAGGCGGCACAGTGAGATGAACGCATTCTTGTGAGTCTGGCTGTGACACACTGTCAAGCTCGTGCACCTCCTGCTTTCCTGCTTTGTTTGGTGACGCCTGTGCCTCCTTTGTTGCTCTAGTCTTTGTTTCTGTGTCATGCACATGTTTTGTTTTGTTTTTCAGATTGAGCTTTGTTTTGTTGTGGTTTTATTAAAAAAAGAAACACAACACCAGTCACAACAATGGGGGCTGAGTTCAGGTAAAAAGGTGATGGAGTCCCTTCAGTTGACTTTGTGTTTACATTTGTTAGGCTTTATCCACTAAACGTGTGATTTGAGCCTCAGTTCGCTGGAACTGCTGTGCTGTGGTGTTTAGCCTTTTGGCGCAGATATCTAAGCCAAGCTGGTGGCCTACGGTCCACTGGATTAAAAAGGCTGGTACCCCACTGAATGTAGGCCACTGCTGGTCCACCGTCAGATCACTCAGATTAGTATTCTGTGGATTTTAATCTTCTCAAATTCACTTTAAATTCATTATAAATCTTATTCAGGAAAATAACTGTGTGTGTGTGTGTGTGTGTGTGTGTGTATTTATTTGTATAGTTGTAAGTTACCAACAACTATGAGAGATACAACAATTAGTAGTGTTGGGAAGACTGTAGACTGTTGGGCAAATGCCCTCTTGGGGTCGTAGTGTGCAACCTCACTATAGAGCACACTGAGCCATGCAGTCAGCAGTGATTAGCTGCATTCCAAGAGGATTTATGACTTTCAAATATTGTTAATTCTGTGCGTCTGTGATAAACTATGAGTAAAACCACCTTATTCTGACTCAACATACATATACTTAATATTTAACTGCCATTGTTTGATTACTAAATGTAATGAGGCTGAGCTAACAAGCTCACTGGTTAAAGCTAATGCTAGTTTAGCTACTGATGCTCCATACTGTATTCTCCATACTGTACTGAATTTGTATATAGTATAAAGATGTTACCTGTGGATGGTATTATTTCACCACTGTGGATCTGTTGATTTAGGCACATGTACAATAACAACCAGAGGAAGACAGATGGAGTGTACTCCAATAATAAGCCATTTATTTGATTTCTACTGATGTAGTTATTTTGTAACTTTTGTTGTTGTAGACCACACATCATTCAACTCTTACTTGTCAGCCTTAAAGCTTTCTGTACTGTGCTGGTGAGTTCTTTATATAAGTTGGTGAAGATGAGTAACCTGAACCGGGGTGTCCTGTGTGTTCTGACTAACGCCCCAAATAGAGCAACCTTATCCCAAACCAAACCTATACAGTCCCAAGAGATATTACAAGTAGGCCTCGTATAACATATACATTCACTGTCTGAAACCCTTATGCAGTTCAGGGTGGCGGTGGGTCCGGAGCCTCCCCAGAACCACTTGGCAAAAGGTAGGAACACACCCTGGAGGGGGCGCCAGTCTTTCACAGGATGACACACACTGATACACACACTCACACCTGCAAACAATTTTTGAGTCGCCAATCCACCTACCAACCTGTGATTTTGGCGAGTAGGGGGAAACCGGAGCACCTGGAGGAAACCAACGCAGACACAGGGAGAACACACCACACTCCTCACAGACAGTCACCCGTAGGAGACCCATGCAGACACAGGGAGAACACACCACTCTCCTCACAGACAGTCATCCGGAGGAAACCCACGCAGACACAGAGAGAACACATCACACTCCTCACAGACAGTCACCCGGAGGAAACCCACGCAGACACAGAGAGAACACACCACACTCCTCACAGACAGTCACCCGGAGGAAACCCACACAGACACAGAGAGAACACATCACACTCCTCACAGACAATCACCCGGAGGAAACCCACACAGACACAGAGAGAACACACCACACTCCTCACAGACAGTCACCAGGAGGAAACCCACGCAGACACAGGGAGAACACACCACACTCCTCACAGACAGTCATCCGGAGGAAACCCACGCAGACACAGAGAGAACACACCACACTCCTCACAGACAGTCATCCGGAGGAAACCCACACAGACACAGAGAGAACACACCACACTCCTCACAGACAGTCACCCGGAGGAAACCCAAGCAGACACAGGGAGAACACACTATACATCTATCCCAGGTGGTTATTAGGGAGTGTTCCCTAATCCAAACATTGTTACAATATTACATTTTGAGGTGAAATTTCAGTCCAAATCTAATTCATACACATTGTAGGGTGAAATGTTTGGACAGTTTGGGACTCCATAAAAAGCAATGACAAAAATATTTGCCGTTAGGTATTTTGCTCTTTGTGACACCTGTGCCAATACCTCTGGAGGGCATCTTTAATTGCCTTGAGTTTTAGGAGCCAATTATGAATGAATGTGTGTTATGAGTGTGATGAGCCTGCGTGGTCTGAGTGAGCTCATCTTCTCCAGAGCAGTAGCAGAGCACAAGTCTTTGACCTGTTTGTGGCCGTGGGGAAAAAGAAGAGGGAAAACAGGAGGATAATTAGCCTCAGCACTGTGGCAGCGCAGACAGAGAGCAGCACGGCCAACCACCAGTGGCTCGTCCTGTCTCAATTGTGTTTATACAGTAATCATTATGGATGAGTGTCCCTGGCGCCAAAAACACTGCAATTATGGGAAACATCTGTGGATGGCTGTTTTGCGTGAGATGATTCCACCGTGCGGTCATTTAGATGTAAATCAAACACTGTTTTTCTTCTCCTTCTTCCCCCCGTCGATCCTTGTACCTGTCCATGCCGAGAAAACAAATCACCCAAACACAAAAAATAAATAAAGAACTCGAGCAAACTGTGAATAAAATGACAGTATCAGCCCCCGGCCATTCCTCAAAGGACATCTGACATCTGTCAAACCCTGCTTCACCCCGCGCACATCTTCCACATTCACTTCTGAGGGAAGAAGGCCAAAGCTTCAGCAGCCTTCAAGGGGGTTGTTGGGGGGTGGTTTGTCCCAAAGCTAAGCAGTGGAGCTGAAAATCATCCTCAAGAAAACACAACATGGCTGTACTTCACTTTAAAGGAAGACTATGTAATCACTGTATCTTTAAAATCACAGCTTGAAAATCATTGAAAATGATGATGCTTCACAGAGCTGTAACAGAGCCTCTGGCTCAGCACTCCAGAAACTGCACTGTGTAGCTTATTGAAGAGCATAGGGAAGACTGTACACACTGTCCAGGATGTGTCCCTACCTTGTGCAAAGTGATTGTAGGCTCTAGACCCCTCATGACCCTGATCAGGATGAAGTGGTTACAGAAAATGAATGAATGAATGAATGAATGTTGAGGTTAGGTTTTGGTTAAATATGAGAAGGGATTCATTCCTGAATCACTGACTGATCTAACACTGACATCCAGTGACTTTCGCTTTGACCCGCCGGACACATACAGAGCAGGTATGATGTGGGTGGTGGATCATTCCAGAAATGTAACTATGCACTGCGTCACTGCAGACTGTGATTGGCCAATATTCTGAGGGACATTGTTGAAGTTGAAGAAACATGAACTACTCTCCTTCGCACAAAGACACAGACAGCAGCACATTCACAGCCAGAGATTCCCTCAGACATGGCGTGAATGTCAGGGACGAATAAATAGTTTGAACAAATGAAAAATATGTAGAAGCACAACTATGTGGGGAAAACTGGTTTTGTATTTGTTACTTTTCTGGTACTTCATGTAAACTGCGCTGTGTCCCAAACAGCACCCTCCTCCCTAAATAGTGTGTTTTAAAGATTTATAAAAGTAGTTCTACAGCGCCGCTACATTGTGTAGAGGTTCAGCCCCTAGTGGTGTCGCAGTGTAACTGCAGAGTGACGCAGACTCCAACACAGAAGAATAAACAGTGTAGGGGTTTGCGTAGTCTATGGCTTAGTTTCTGCTTCAAGTAAACACAGAGGTATAAATCAGCCTTTAGTGTGTGCTGTGCTGGAATGAGTGGGTACATGGGGCTCCTGACCATAGAAGAGCAGAGTGAAATGGGGATAAGAAATAGTCTGTAATTGTAGATTTATAAAGTGCCCCTGTGTGGTCAGTGTAGCTGAGAGGGAGGACAGTGAATGTAAAAAAAGTTCAGTGTATTAAATGAATAAGGTACTTTAGGGTCCTGATTTAGAATAAACTACACTTATACAATTAAGACTACACTTATAAATGCTTTGCAAATCATTCATTGTCTGTAACCCATATCCAGTTCAGGGCGATGGTGGGTCTGGAGCCTACCCAGAATCACTGGGTGCAAGGTGGGAACACACCCTGGAGGGGGCGCCAGTCCTTCACAGGGTGACACACTCACACCTTTGGACACTTTTGAGACACCAATCCACCTACCAAGGTGTGTTTTTGGACTGTGGGAGGAAACCAGAGCACCTGGAGGAAACCCAGGCAGAAACAGAGAGAGCACATATGTTAATCAGTTTAGTATTATTTTAAAATGGTACCTGCTTTAATGTATTTTCTCCACTTAGACTTTTTGGTTACTTTCACATCTTCAGGGTCGGGGCTTATATTTAACGCTGGGTTGGCGAGATACATTTTCATGTACACCCTCAATGGGTGAATTGTCAGTACACATTGTATGAACACTGAAATAGTTATTCTAAGTCAGATATGTATGAATTATATTTGACAGAGCTGGCAGAGGGTCCGCTTAGATGAGGAAATAATTCCTGACATATTTGAGTTGGATATCATTGCTGTCCATTGAAAAAAACACACGTTAGTTGGTGGATTGGAGACTCAAAAGTGTCCATAGGTGTGATTGTGTGAGTGAATGTGTGAGTGTGTGTTGCCCTGTGATGGACTGGCGCCCCCTCCAGGGTGTGTTCCTGCTTTGCGCCCAGTGATTCCAGGTAGGCTCCGTACCCACCGCCGCCCTGAACTGGATAAGGCTTACAAACAATGAATGACTGAATGATACATTATTTTATGATCACTAAGTGTGCTCCCATCCACAGGTGACACTGTTTCAATAAATAACACAGACCCTCTGTTCTGAACCTGAAGAAGAGTCACAGAAATATTGCTGAAACTTGTCTTTGGAGAACATCACTACAGCTCCTGATCCTGTGGAGATTACAGTTAAAATTAGGATTAAGATGAGGACCAGGGTTAAGGCTGATATTTCACACTGGATAGACATTAGAAATCCATAAAGAGTGAACTCTATTTAGTGCACACTGTGTGAATCCTGGGAATGGCCTTTAGGATTAGTATTATTCTTAGGTCTATGTTTCCAGGTAGTTTAGGTTTGGGTTAATGATTAGGCGTATAGTTAGAGGCAGCGTTAGGTTAGTGGCGGGGTTAAGGGTAGCATTAGAGTTTAGGTTTTAGGTTTACGGTTAGAGCTGGGGTTGAGATTGATGCTTATTTTTATGCAAGATAAGCATCAGAAATTCATGTATATATTCCACAAATTGAGAATTTTATTTCTTAGACATTGTACAGATCCTGTGAATGGCCTGGTCAAATATGTAATGACTCCACACTGACCAGTAGGTTTTCAGCAACTCAAAAGAAGTAGGGTCTGCTTCTGCCTTAAAACAGCTTTTATCAAAATCATGGGACATAAAAGAGGATGGTGGATCACTCTGGGAGAAGGTCCTCAGAAATGGTGGCGAGAGAAATGAACCTAAGCAGGGTCACATTCAGTTTTCAAACACAGATTCAGTCTTCAGCCCTGTGGAACGTGTCTGGTGGTAAACACTTGTCCTAACGTTATGACCACACTCTGCTTGTAGTCATTAGCTTCAGTAATTGCAGTGAAGAGCTGTAAAATGGCCAAGAAAAATGAAACCGTTTAACAGTGCTGGGAGACTCCATCGTCTCCTAAGTGCAGTGGTAAACACTTTTTAGAGATGTTTCATAAGATGTTGCCCCTATCACTTAACTCTACCCCTCTGTGTTGCTTAGGGATGGGGTCTCAGTTCTTGGTGGGATAGTTGTTGTTGTTGTAAATCTCCGGCGAGACGCTACAAAGCACCCAAAGCCACCCACAAATGTCAGTACTTTCTAAATTAAACTCTATGATCACCAATGTATTTTTTTTTTAATTTAATGTAGTTTCAGTGGATTATGGCCCTTTACTTTGGAACAAGCAGAAAACAGCACGAGTGGTACGTTCATATCTCAGTAGTCAGCTGTAAATTTCCACTTCCACCTTAAATGGTAAAGCAATCACATTCTAGAACCTGCTGCTACTGCAACATTTAAGGTGGAACTGGAAGGTTTGAACAGAAATCTGCAGAATGAGGAGAGTTACATCCAAAAGTAACTAAAGTCCAGCAGCTATTCTGATATCACTGCAGACTGGTGCAGAGCTGCTACAGGGCAGCACTAGTCACCTGGTATTGAGGCAGTTCTCTGTTTTATTTGTATTCTGATGGGGGGGGGCACTACATCCTGTAACTCAGCTCCAAGGGGCAAGAAGACACTCAGAAACAAGGGGTAGGAGGGAAAATAAGAAATGGGATTCAGCATAAAGCCATGTCTGAAGACTACAAGCTTTTACTGCAGCTTTAGCAGGAGGTATGGCCACATCTGTTTGCTGTGTATTCTAACACGCAGGTCAGATGCAACGGTTTAACAGCTGGAATCGGCAAATATGGCTTAACACTTCAGGGCAGTGGGTATCATTGACGAGATCATAGTGGTTGTAAATGAAGGCAGAGAGCAGACAGGGCCAACATGGATTGATAAGGTGCAGTGAAATCACACCACATCTGTAGCCAACAGCTGTAAAGCTCATTTATATTCTCCTCCAATAGCTGAGGATTTCCTGAGTTCAGAAAGCTGTAGGTCTCTCTGATCCTGATGGAACTGGCAACAGACCTGATGCTGGTGTTTGGTCCTTGTTCATTGGCTTGATGTCTCCATCAGCAGCTCAAAGTCTACTAAGCAAACATATGGCGGTAGTGTGTGTGTGTGTGTGTGTGTTTGTGTGTGCCGTCCTGTGAGATAAGTCCAGCAGGAGGGTGTTATGAGACTTTGCCGCTGTGTCCAGCCTCTCAAAGCTCTTTTTGGAGCGCTGTTGGAGCTCCTCTTTGAAAAACAGAGACAGAAGCCACCGCGAAGCGAAGCTCAGAAGCAGAACTGGAGAGACAACAGCTTTACACGCCGGCAGGATGAGAGCGGGAAATCTCCGGCTTCTGAAGCCAGGCAGAAAGAAGAAGAAGAGGAGAAGAGGAAAGGAGAAAAGGAAGAGGAGATAAACGCTGTCAGAGGATGGGAAAAAAAAAAAGAGAACTCTGTGTAATCTCTGTGTTGTTTGCTTTTCCCACGGGCCTTTCCAAAACAACTGGCTCTTTAAGCTCCGTCAGACACAAGACAGAGACGCCACGGCTCAGGGGGAAGGAGCAGAGGAAGGGAGAATCAAAGACAAACGCAGTATTTCTCTCAGCTCTACAACGTGCAGACGAGGAAAACGGCACACTTCAGCTACTGCTTCCTAAATGGATGCTGGCTTAGACTTTCTAGGAAAATGCTTTTATTTGTGGAGATTCTCTGAGTAATTTCCAGCAGGGAGGAGGGGTCAGAACCTCTCTGTGATTGTGATTCACCATCAAAAACCATCTTGTTATTAATAATGTAATGACCCAAAACAGATAAATAACTAATAAAAAATTAATAAAGATAAAAGAGTGGCGCTGTTGTGTTCCATCTGATGGATATCTTCAATGTCCAATGAAAAACATTAATTCATTGTCTGTAACCCTTATACAGTTCAGGGTTGCAGTGGGTCCAGAGCCTACCTGGAATCACTGGGCGCAAAGTGGGAACACACCCTGGAGGGGGCGCCAGTCTTTCACAGGGCAAAACACATTCTACACACCACATTCCTCACAGACAGTCACCCGGGGGAAACCCAGGCAGACACAGAGAGAACACACCACACTCCTCACAGACAGTTACCCGGAGGAAACCCACACAGACACAGAGAGAACACACCACACTCCTCACAGACAGTCACCCAGAGAAACCCAACGCAGACACAGAGAGAACACACCACACTCCTCACAGACAGTCACCCGGAGGAAACCCACGCAGACACAGAGAGAACACACCACACTCCTCACAGACAGTTACCCGGAGGAAACCCACACAGACACAGAGAGAACACACCACACTCCTCACAGACAGTCACCCGGAGGAAACCCACGCAGACACAGAGAGAACACACCACACTCCTCACAGACAGTCACCCAGAGGAACCCCACACAGACACAGAGAGAACACACCACACTCCTCACAGACAGTCACCCAGAGGAACCCCACACAGACACAGAGAGAACACACCACACTCCTCACAGACAGTTACCCAGAGGAAACCCACGCAGACACAAGGAGAACACGCCACACTCCTCACAGACAGTTACCCGGAGGAAACCCACACAGACTCAGAGAGAACACACCACACTCCTCACAGACAGTCACCCGGAGGAAACCCACGCAGACACAGGGAGAACACGCCACACTCCTCACAGACAGTCACCTGGAAAGGGACTTGAACCCACAACCTCCAGGACCCTGGAGCTGTGACTGAGACACTGAGTTATTCTTTGTTGTTGGGTATGGACTCATTGTTGGAGATATTATTATCATAACTCTTCTGTTCTGTTCCCAATTCCCCCAAAAAACATGATTATATTATAGAGAGAAAAGGCATTTTACCAGCTCTTCTTGGCTTTAACAGCAACAACAACAAAACAACAATGAAAATGAAGCCTAATGGAAATAAATGAACACTTGCTGTAATTACAGATCGTCACTGGGTCGGTACAAACCACAGACATTTTAATACAACCGTAAACTGTCCGAAATATGGTGAAGCAGCTCACAGGCTGCATGCCGCACTCAGAACGGCTCTAAACACTGAGGTGAGCGATTATTACCGAGTACGGCTATAATTTCCACTGTAATTTGGGGGGATATTTCACTGAAGTGCTAAAGTGACCAGCACAGTGTCAGTGTGTTGCCCTGTGGTCAGACCCCAGGAATCAGAATCAAATATTTCTCTGAAGTGGGAATGATTCAGAAATGTTACGGCCCTCGCTTTGAACCTGTCAGCTGCATTTGTCAACACCGCAGGGGTTCAGCCGTGAAGGCCTCGGGGTGTGTGTGTGTATGTGTGTAAACATTCTCCTGCTCTTTTGTCTTGTTATGGTACTGTAGCATAGCATTAATACACTGAGATCCCCATCTGTAACTGGTCTAAACCCAAACTCACACAGACTTTTGGACACAGTATTATCCATTATAAGAACAGAACAAACCCATCACAGTCTTCTGCAGCTTTTTCCTGATGGAGCTCAGAACCAATGCAGCGCCCAATAAACTCATTTGTGATTTTTAATACGACACAGTTACTGTAACATCAGAAAAGGGCAGAGAATGTTTGAATGTTTAAATACTTTAAAATTTAATTTACACCTACAGCTAATATACCACAGTAAACATGATTAAATACCTATGTTTAGTAACTTATTTTGCTCTATCTCTCTTGGCTTTTCTTTTCCAGCGACTCCCCCAATCCCCACCCCTTTACTGTATTCACCTTGTAGAAAATTTCCAGTAGATTGCAACAGTTTTCCATTTCTTTTCTCAATTACTTTAGGACAGAACATGAGAAAGATATTAAAATAAATGCAGTGCCAATCCCATAATTTTTGCTCAAACATAAATTGTGAGATCTCCACTTCTCCTTTGTTTATAACACAAAACAAAAACTGACACAGAACACAAAGCATGTACTTTCAACAGAAATAGACAACGCTCCGTGCGTCTCGCCTTGAAGTGATCACGACACGCACGATCACTGAGTCCTGAAGCTTAACAACAGATGTAATACTGCATTAAGAAATAGGACATAAAATAATGAACGCTAGATTTATGCATGTAATTCATAACCTATAAGCAGCTATACAGGCTTAGACCAGACATTACTCGAAATCACATACACCATCGACATATGACCCTTTATTAATTAACACTTTTATGAAGCCTTATTCGTGGGAGGTGTTACAGGTGATCTAACGATGGATGATCCACTTTGAAGGGCACCTTTGAAGTGGGTTCAAAGGATCTTCCACAGAACCCAAAGGCTCCATCCCATTTTTTCTGGAAGTACAAATCCAGTTCGAGAAGCAATTAGGAAGCTTGATTATGGAGAATGTATTGAGGGAACCGTTGCCATGCTCAGATCAAACGGCTGCTTGTGGACGGCGTCAAGACGCAGCACTTGGCACCAACCAGGGCTTTTATTTCACCACTTTACATTATCAGCCTTGGTGTTGGGCCTGGACCCTGCGGTGAGACGGTGGGCGCCACAGACTGCCCGCCTTTATTACAGCGAGACGGAGGTGCTGTCGGAGAAGGGAAATCAGCAGGGGTTCGTTATAATGAGCTCTTTGTTCTCGCTCGCAGACGGAGACCGGCTTCTCCAGGTGTTGCCGAATCCGGATCCGTCTTGGGACGGGCTGAAAGAGAGCTTCCCGGAGCCGAGGGATCCAGCAGCAAATTGTCTTGTAATTCCCAGCTACCTCACACTCTCTCACATACATTCACACCTGTGCCTCTTTAAAGGGACTTCGCTATCAGGGAGCGGGTCTATTGACTGCGTGTTGAAGGAGCGGCTGCTGGAGATGAAGAGGAGCACCGAGCGGAGGTGAGAACCCTCACGATTTCTCTCAGATAGGCCCAGGGACCATGTAGCGCAAATTGCTTGGCTTCCGAAGGACGGAAGCCAATTTCGCACATTCCGAACGGCCCTGGGTCTCAGAGGAAAGACGGGCGTCTCTGAGATTACCGCCGTGGAGTTGGGTGTCAGCGCGAGGACACGGTGAGCGCTAGCGATTGGCTTATCGCAGCAAACACGTCGTTCACTGTGGCAACTGCGGATTACGGTCACTGTAACAATGACCAAACACTGTCTGGAAAAGGCTGGAACTGAGCCAACTATGGTACCGTTTACAAAGGCACTGACGGAGAAAGTGTGCACAACGCAGGCGTCCGGATTTGCACCAGTGCACCACTCTGTGGGAAAGATTTAACCCTGGTTTTCCACCAAGCTTTTAATAAGTAAGACTTAGAGAAAATGCAACTCTTTAATTTCAGCCGCCCCTCATTTCCTCGGGATAAAGACAGAGCTTCCAGGAGATGATTCACACACTACAACAGCGTGCTGCATTCTCTCTGTGTCTGCATGGGTTTCCTCGGGGTGCTCTACATTCCTCCCTCTGTCCAAACACTTACATAAGTAGCTGGAATGGCTGTACTACACTGTCCTGTGTGTGTGTGTGTGTGTGTGCCTGTGTGTGAGAATGTTTGTGACTGGATGATTGTGTGATACAAGTCCAATCCCCTGGACCAGCAGGAAAACTGGAGAGTGAAGGAACAGCATTGTCTCCTCCCTCAACATCCACAGCTGATGCACCATTGATCAAGGCCCCGAAATCACAACTGCTCCCTGGCCCTGGGGATCACTGTGTGTGTGTGTGTGTTAAATGTGGAGGCCCAATTATATTATACATATTCAATAAACAATAGAAGCACATTGTTGTTTTGTGGCTAGAGCAGGAAACACAAGGAGATGTAAAAAAACAAGGGCAATGGGAAAGAAACAGACCCAAACAAAGGAAGTGAGCTTCATTCCTGCGTGCCGTCATTAGAGCTTCTTCATTACGCAGTAGAGTCTTGTCTCTGTGGTCCCTCGGGTCTCTCGTCTGAGCCAATCAGGCGCCCCGATCCATACCCCAGCGATGGAGCTCGGGATGAAGAAAAGTCACGCTGATATTGCTTGTAATTCAGTGCGAGCACAGCGTCTATTAGGATGGATCGAGCCCTCGGGAGCTGGAGAAGTGCATGCAGAGGCGGGGGGTCAAAGTTACCTCAACACTGGAGGACCCCCATCCCCTTTAATCTGCCACCGAACGCTATGGAATCACTCAGTGAGATTAAAAAAGAGAGAGAGACTGAGAGAGAGAGAGAGAGAGAGAGAGAGAGAGAGAGAGAGAGAGAGAGAAATCCAGAGGAGAAGGAAAGAAAGCATAGCTCAGCCAATCACAGCCCACTGAGGCTCTGTTGTCTTAACAAATGCGATTGGGCCCAGAGTCCAATCAGATTACAGGAGTCTTATTCCATTACACAGCCCCCTCTTTACTGTATTATACACAAAGAGTTGGAAACACGGCTAATAGCTTTTTAAGCAGCTCCCATTGTGAGCCACTCAGAGCTGGTCTCGCTCACGACCAGCGCCTTCACCTCTCCAGACCATCGACCAGGACACGGTCTCAGATGCTTTTATTTTTATATTTGCCGAGTCTGAGTGTGTGTGTGTGAGATACTTTAGAGAACACATTACACAATCACACACAAAATAGCACAAAATCCTCCAGAGGGAGAATCATTTCCATGGGGTCCTTGGGTAATTCTCTCTTTACTGGAGTCCTCTGAACTTTTATTTTTGTTTGAAATAAACTATGTCTGTGTTTTTCCCTGATGTCCTCTGAGAAAAATTGCTGGCTAATTTTCCTGCTGTTTTTCACTGAACTCACCAGTCGTCTGATCATTTTAACCTTGTCTGGATGCAAATCTCTGTGTTTTAACAGGCAGACCTCACCTCACGCTGGATAAATTAGGAGTTTGGTTACTGCTGAGCACCGTATTTAGCCTCTGAGCTCTCATGAGAATAGTTACTCCCAGAAACAGTATGAAAATGGATGACTTACTGATGCAGTTATTTGATGAAGGTGTTTAAATTTCTCTGGACTTCACCTGGAAGAAAAGAAGGAAAACAAATGAAATCAAATAAAATCAGTGAGAAAAGGGAGATGACAAATGCTGATAAATGGCAGCTGCAGGGATATAGTATTACTTTTATATTCATATCAAATGACTCATAAAATCATTTGAGAACTAGAACATTGCTCATGATCTTGTTCACGTGATATAATTCAGGAGCTAGAACCTCGGACATCCTCTAGTTTTTTCATTGCCATCCAGATGTGTTTTATCATAGAGGAGGCATGTAAAAAATGTGTTTATTTTTGTAGGATTTTTATTACAGACGTCCCCCTGAAAAACAAATTAAATTCAAATGGGGCTAACGTTCATATAATTGTTTACATTCATCTTATCCCAGTCTTGAGGTTTGATCTCAGTGTGATTAGTGACTCTTTTCTCTGTCTGAACCTCTCTGAATGAACCTGTGTGGGGACTGGGTGAGAGGATCATTAGTTCTGGGGACCCTCTGTGTAGATTAATAGACTGAGCAGCCTGTTAGACTCAGGGAACATTGTGTTCTTCATAATGATGCTCGAGAGTGCTTCTGAGATTCCGGGCGTAAGGATTAGTGATCAGAGGTAATTTCCATTCCCAGTAATAGTGCACAACACTGTGCTCCTGACTTTCCAGTGTAGGGAACAGTGGGAGGTGTGGGAAAGACCTGAGGGAGACATATCTGAGAAAGCTGAAAGTCTCCAGAGCTTTGGTCAGGACAGTGACTGCTGCTATTTCCTGTCTGCTGTCTTAGTCCCGCTGTGTGGTGGTGCTCTCACTCAGCAGGACTCAAAAACACCTCTCAACACCTGTAAGAAATAAAGTGGGGGGATGTTATGTGGGTTTCTCGGTTTGAGGCAGACAGGTTTAAGCAGAGAGTGGTTGTTTTTAAATAGAAAGCTTTAGATAATGTGAAGTCAAAGATGGGTCCTGTATATATTCGTTTAGTCCAAGACCAATTCAGGATCCATTATTAAGCCTATGTCCAAGATTTCCTCTAGAGGTTGAGGCTAACATGTCAGATGATCAGGTGAATCTTTACTCCAGGACCAGTTTGGGTTTACGTAAACCAGGATTTCTCAGTTAGCCTGGTTAATAAAGCCCATATTTAAAGATTGGCCAACTGCAATATCATCCAGCTCCCTATTCCCCTTGAGTTTGGACTTCAGTTATCCAGCTTTATGAAGAAATCTTGCTTGATGGATAACACTCTCAGGACACTCTGCTTCTTTCAGTTCATTAAAGATGAAGACCGGCAAATGGAACTGACTGAAGTCATTAAATACAAATGAATACAATATTTTAATTGTACAATGGGTGACTAACATAAGATCAGATACTTTCTACACTCCAGTTAATTCAGTTATTAAACATTGGCTGTGTTTTTTTTAAAGGCTCTTTATGATAAGTCTAAATGTGTATTTCCCAATTCAGCACTCAGTGGTGTAGCTTTATAGTACGTATAATTATAAAGTATTAGTTACATATTAATAAGAAGTAAGACTTCTACTTTAACTATGAACCTAGAAGTGAGATGGAAAGAGTGTGGATGGATGTAGCCACAAAAAAAAAAAAAAAAAAAAAAAAAAAAAACATATGTGAAATAAATAATGTAGTTATATAATCATACATTTACAGCTACATAGTAACAATAAGATGATGCCAAACTATAGACCAAGATAATACAGTTCAGCCTTAATCACCAAAATAAATAATTTTGGAGATAAAGTGTGAATAGACAGAGAAGAGAGAAATTAAATGGTATGTGGTGTCATAGTTGTTACATAATAATCTCTTAATTAAATACAAGTAATGAGGCTTAAGACTGAAACATGAACTATTGAGGGGGTTAGTTATAGCTTCAGTCACTGAAAGGGAGAAAGGAACGAATGAGAAAAGACAAATGAGAAAGAGATAAGGTGAAAAAACACTGTCCTAGAAACTACATATTACATATTAGTAATAACTGTGTAATTATACAGTAATAAGCTTTAGTGTTTTCTAAAACTAGAGTTTAATCACTGCTTCAAACACCACGAGGAACCACACCAGACAGAAACAGAGAGAATGGACAGAGTCAGGAAGGAGAGATGGAGAGAAACCCAGAAAGTGTTCTGGATGACCGGTGAGAGTGATGACATCACGAGCAAGCCGCCTCCCGCCCGGAGCCGGCCACACCTTCGTGATGGATGAGGTGCTGGGAGGACAAGCAGCCGTTCCAGCGCAGTGGCCACAGGGAAAACACATCAGAGAGAGAGAGAGAAGGAATTTGTGTGTGTGTGTGTGTGTGTGTGTGTGTGCGCATGAGAGTGCATGATAGAGGAGGATGACAGTGATGGAGCGGTCTCCCAGGAGACGGCCACGTTTGTGCGCTCGAGCTGATGATGAGGAGTCTTTTCTTCATCAGGGACCGTGTCAGCCAGCAGACAGACTCTGTGTGTGTGTGTGTGTGTGTGTAGTGGACTTTACTATAAACAGAAAGTTCCTGAAACAAAGGCTAAAGGGAAGCTCTGACCACAGTGAGGCTAAGATCCATTCAGGTCCAGATGAAATTTTCTGGGGAACCTGCCACACTCATAATGTTGTGCTGATACAAGTGGATCAGACACAGCAGTGCTGCAGAACTTTTTAAACATTTACATATAGATTACATATAGAGTTACTAATTCCTCATTGTTTACCCAGAAGATACCTCAGCCAGTTTGTATCAGCTAGAATCCAAAGAGATACTTTTTACAGTCTGGTTCCTTGGCCTTTGATATACAGCGAATGATTGTTAGGAACACCTACCTTGTTTCTACGCTCCATTCTGTCATACTTATGCAGACCACTTTCACCTCTCGCTCTTCAATGGTCAGGACCCCTCTAGAGCAGGTGTGATGTGGTGGAGGATATTTCTCAGTGCTGCAGTGACACTGACGTGGTCGTGGTGTGTTAAGGCCCCTACATACTAGACTGCGCAATGTCAGCACCGTAAATGCTTACACAGGAAGTGCTTGTCCACGTGTATATGGCTGGAGCAGGGGTAAAGTTTGTAGCTCGAAATCCAGCAGGAAATGAGACAAGACAAACCAGAACACACACACACACACACTTCACCAGGCATCCGCATGACTAAATGAATATTTATAGTCTACCAATCTGGCATCACACAGAACTGGGAAATAGTACACTGCCACAATTAGCTTTAATCATTTTTGGATCTTAATTGGTCATTGGCCTGTGCCCATCCTTATTTCTATTTGTTGACATGTCTTCATGTCAGAGTACTTTGTAGCAAATCTTTCATACGCTTGATAAAGTGCTGTTAACTTCATTCAGGCTCATTTGTAGTCCATCAGAAACAACACAGAGTCCTAACTGAAATACGTTTGAGGAATGCAGCATTTCTGACGCTCTGTCAGCCTCTAGTGTGTAGTGTGTTTTGCACTGGTACGAGTGGATCAGACACAGCACTGCTGCTGGAAACAAATGTGACGAATGTGATAAAAACAAACGTGATCTCTGCTGCAGCTGGAGATTTTACAGATGGAGAGTTGGTGCTGGTCGTCTGCGTTGCGTGGCGTAGAGTGACGACTCTCTCTGGACGATCAGCGCTCTGCAAGGTTTACACGCCACGGTTTAGTCCCTACTCGACTCGCTCTGAACCACGAGAGAACAGCCACTAAACAAGAACCCGCTTCCAGAACCAGGACCAGATTTGGAGAAGTGAAAAAAAAAAAAGCATCAGAGTCTAGTAGGGCCCCTGCGGTGGGAAAGAGCCAACAGAGTGGATAGTGAGTTGACACTGTTTTATAGCTTCAGCAGCACTGCTGTGTCTGATCCACAACACCACCACATCAGTCTGGGCCTGTGGGGGTCATGACCTTTCACAGGGTGAAAGAGGGATAAAGTATGCAGAGCTACAGTAACTGCAACAACAAGGCGTGCTCCTGTATGGACAGAGGGTGTTGAAACAAGAAGGTCAGGGCTGATCGGTGAATGTAGACCACTCTCATTCCTCGGCTGTAGTCACTGAAGCAGCTGGTGGACGTTCTGCTGCAGTTGTCCTCACAGTGACACACAGTTATCCCAGAGGCACTGTGTGATAAAAGATTATTTATTATCCATTATTAATGATGGAAATGAAAACAGACGGTGGTCTGGCTGTGTTTCTATGGCGACCCTTTTCCACAATATAGATCCAGTGGAGAACATTAACATAACGCTACATCATGTTTGAGCGTGGCCTGACGGATAATATGAATCATACGGATCCTCGCTCATAAGAGGCAATTACTGCCAGCGTGAGAGGCTCCAGGAAAAGCCCCGAGACGAAGCAGGCCGTGATTTTTCACTACGACCACAACGGCGCCTCTGACTTAGCAGTTCTGTACCTGGCTGAGTGATGAGCGGTCAGTTAGAACCGACACAAATCCGTTGTTATGCGGACTAAGCAAATGGAGCGGACAGAGCGGCAGCGAGGTGGTGATTTGCAGCACGGCGGGATGTTGTGGAGAATGTATAATGAACGCGAAAGCCGCCGCGGGGTGAAAAACAACAGAGGGCGCGTACAAATAATCATTGCCATTATGACAATTATAATCAGTGCACATGGGTAATAAACATCTTTTATCAGCCTCGTTACCGCTGCAGGAATGTCGGTGGGCTGCAGAGGCAGGTGGCAGTAGGTGCGCCTTTAAAGAGGGAATGAAATAAACACACTTTCGTGCTTGATGTAAAAACACTTCAAGAGGGCACGTTATAAAGCACTCACTTGTTCAGTGCATGTGTACGTTAATGTGGGGATCTGGAGCCCACCCACCCACACACACACTGTGAAACAAGACCCCAGTCAGTTTTCTGGGCACTGCCTAAGTCCGAAAAAACACAGGATAAAACGAATCGTTCTGATTCTGCTCCGCTTCTGACGTCAAGTGCAGAGACTTTAGAATGGCCCCGCCCCCTCGTCTGAGTCTGTCCAATCACAGCGCTGGACCCGTGTTTTATGTGAGAGCTCAAAGACGAGGTTAAACTCAGCAAAACAGACACAACGAGCGCGGAGAAATAAGAGCACTGAGTAAAAACGGAGAAGAAAGAGAAAAGAGTGAAAACGGCTAAAAACCAGAGCTTCTGCTCCTCGCTCCTCACTGCTGTGCGCTCGGGGTCGGGGTTTGGACCAAAGCAGGACACAGATGAGACACAGATGAGTCTCTTTTAATGTTCACATGTTGCCTGTAAATGTTGAGTGGGAAAAACTAACAACTAAAAGACTCCTAACACTGCTGTATGCGATTAAACAGCAGCACACACATTAGCATTATACAACCTTCAGTGAAAAGACGTCGACTGGAGACTGTAATTACCAGGAAGATGTTTAAAATAAAGTGCAGGGTAAGTGTGTTGGCAATTACAGTGTTTCATATACAGTAAATGGTGAGTGTGGCGTAATGGCACCCGGCTCAGTTCTGATCATATTAAGTGCTTTGTTTGGTTTTAAAGACCCCTGCTGAGAAGAAAAAGCCTCGTCTGGACCACCTGCTGAGCTGAGTGAATAGCCAATCATCACTTACGTCATTATTTGTGTGCAGCTTCATGACTTGGCCCTGCATGAACTCCTAACACATTTCCAGACATTGTGCATAATTATATTAAAGTGTCTGTGTGTAAATTTACAAGAAAAGGCTAAAGACTTGACTTGCAAGAGATTTTAATGCAAAAGGTTTTGGATCAGCAGGCATCCACCTATTAGCAAGAATTCATACATATCTGACTCTAAGACCATTCCTGGGTTCATACACTGTGAACTATATATAGTTTGCCCCTCATGGATGTACATGTGAGTTCCTATTGTCATAACCCTAACGTCAACCCTGTCCCTAACAATAATCTCCAGAGGGCCAGGAGCTGCAGGACATTATCCTATGAAAGTTTACAGTACTGTTTCTGCGATTCTCTTTCAGGTTCATAACAGAGAGAAACAGCGCCACCACTGGATGGGAGCTCAGATCGTTATTTTTTATAACTACAAGTCATAACCAAGGAATCTCCTGTTCATTGTACAGTTTATGGCGGTCTTATTGCAAGTGAAAACATGACACATGACAACCACGCACAGTATATTTTTTTCACACTCCTTCCTTCTTGTGTCATTTCCACAGGAAATATTTATCAGTTTATTAAAACTGTTTCCACCATTTCTAAAATCCGACTGCTGTTTGAAAACTGTTGGTGTTTCTGTACAAATGAGCACACGCAAAGTTGATGACACTTGCAAATAACCTTCAGTAAATGGAGCACTTCAAAGAGACTGTGAATGTGATGAGTGCTGTTGGCGTGACTAATGCTTTAAACATCCCCAATGCCTGCCTACTGCTACATAGATGTCTCAGTGGCTCCTTAGCATTGTGTGCAGACCCACGGACCGAGATCAGTTTCCAGAGATTACAATAACACTGAGGCTATAATCAGACAGCAGGTCTACACAGCACAAACGTCTATTTAGTTATGTACATTATTTACACTGTGTCAAGTTCAGGGCTTCTTCTTGTTGGTGTGATTATTATCTCACAAACCGCTTATCCAGTTCAGGGTCGCAGTGGGTCCGTCAGCCGGAGACCAGACAGTCACCTGGAGGAAACCCATGCAGACACAGAGAGAACACACCACACTCCTCACAGACAGTCACCCGGAGGAAACCCACGCAGACACAGAGAGAACACACCACACTCCTCACAGACAGTCACCTGGAGGAAACCCACGCAGACACAGAGAGAACACACCACACTCCTCACAGACAGTCACCCAGAGGAAACCCATGCAGACATAAGGAGAACACACCACACTCCTCACAGACAGTCACCCGGAGGAAACCCATGCAGACACAAGGAGAACACACCACACTCCTCAAAGAGAGTCACCCGGAGGAAACCCATGCAGACACAAGGAGAACACATCACACTCCTCACAGACAGTCACCCGGAGCGGGACTCGAACCTACAAGCTCCAGGACCCTGGAGCTGTGACAGAGACACTACATGATGCACCGCTGTGCTACCCTTTACTAATTTATATTATATTTATTTTTTATACATTTTTTTTTACCCAAGTTTCTGCTGAGTCTTCAGTTATTAGTCGTCTCCAAAGTGAGTCACTCTCATGTGCGACCCACCATTTCTTTTCAAACTGCCTCTAATGCCAGGCTGGTCTTCAGGAGGTTTCATAGGCTACATATGTTACTAAAAGGGCACTATTAATATTAGTACCATGTTTATGATGTATAATTAAATTTTGTAAATGATGTGAGTTTCAGACTACACAGTGTTACAAATCATCCTTAAAACTTCACCTATACCTATACCTTAACTATATACCTAATCCTAAACTTCAAAGTTAGAAACTGCATTGATTTTCTGCTTGTTTAACACTTTCATTAATACTTTTTACCATAACCATAATCCTAATCCTACACTAAACATCAGAATTGCGTGTTGTGTTTGTGTAATGCTATCGCTAACAGAAATAGCACAGTTTCTGTAGCTCTGTGTATTTGGCTGAATATTTGTGTACATAACAGTGAGTGTATGTAGATTTAGAAAAACTAAACCAAAAAAAAAAAAAAAAAACCTAAAATCAAATTTATAGCACTATTAATTCTAATGAATTAAAAACATATTTTTGGGGATAATGCAACAAAACTGAACAGCTTAAGATTCTGTAGGAGAACGCTCACTGCCCAGGTCTATCACATCAGCTGACAGCCTGTACTTGCTTATTCATTTCAAATATACATTGCTTTGAATTTTAATGAACTCTTGGATGTTGATCTAATTAAAATTCCACAACATAAATTAATATCTGCAATGTCGCAGGTTCCTGCTAGGCCTCCCTCGGCCACCAGAGGGACACACAGAGAGGGAAGTGGCTGATTTGGGCTGACTCATTGGGGCTGGATGTTGCCCTATTTATAGAGAGCACAAACCCCTTTCTGCGCTACGTCTTGAGTCAACACTGCCACCTGCGCTTGCCTCTTGATGAAGCTGGTAATTGGAATTTCTTGGCTTTCTAAACGCTTGTCAGAGTCTTTGTGCTCTGTTTCTTCTTGAGTTTCTCTTAACTCTCTTTACCTTACTGCTTTAGAGTTAAAAAATACCCAATGAATAGATAAATCAAACAATAAATCTTTTGAGGTCTTCAGTTCTTCAGTTACTTTTCTTTCTCTAAACTACCCTGCGTTTCCGTGTCCTTGAGCTGACCGCTTGTGGACTGACTTTACATTCCTCTCGGTCAAAACAAAAGCCAGCCAGATCATGCCTAGACTGTGTGCATTAGTTTGGGCCTCGTCTTCATGTCACAAACTCCTTTTTGTACTGCCTACATTTAGCCATTTATGTTTGTATGTGAAATCTAGTGCTAAAATATTAATATATTAAGCCTGGAAGGTGTGTAGCCTACACCTTTTTTGAGAGTTTGTTTCTGTTTTGGGAAAAGAAGTTAGGATATGTTTTGTTTCTTTATTTTTGTTTGTGTTATTTGTGGGGAGTAGATTTTTCTTTATATTTTTCTGCTAAAATCACAACAAAAATGTATCTTCCAGAAACTAAAGTAAACTTGAGACTACTTTTTACACTCTTGTCTAGACCTCTCTGATCTGCAGTAAAACCTCTGAAACTGGGAGATTCCTGGTTGTGTGGATGGTCCGGACTGGTCGGCACTGGGAATTTCGGGGGAGATACGGCCCTCGACAGGCCGTAACAACCATCCACACGGTTTATTTTCCATTACTTTTACTAATAAATTTTTACCAAGCCATCTCTTGAAAATGTTGTTCCTATGCCAGTTGAGACATACAATCTTTCCAGTGTGTTCTGGGTGTTTCTCAACTACCTCAACACTGGCTCCTCTCGGAGTCTCCACTGCACGTCTAAACTCCAAAGTCCAGACACCCTGAAGAAACTCATTTCAGTCATTTGTCTTCGTGATCTCATTCTTTCATTCATTACACAAAACTCATGGCTATAGACCAAAGTGGATCTTCTATGGCATCATTCAAAGAACCATTTGTTGCACCTTGTTATTTTAAAACCTATGGGACATAGGTCCCATCCACACAGAGGATTTTGTCTGCGTTTTGGTTTCACATTGTGTTTTAGATCACTGACTGAAAACTGAGGTGAACTACATCAGTCACAAACTACACTGTACACACACAGCTTCTCTCTCCCTCTACAGTGAACTACATCAGTCACAAACTACACTGTACACACACAGCTCCTCTCTCCCTCTACAGTGAACTACATCAGTCACAAACTACACTGTACACACACAGCTCCTCTCTCCCTCTACAGTGAACTACATTAGTCATAAACTACATTGTACACACACAGCTCCTCGCTCCCTCTACAGTGAACTACATCAGTCACAAACTACACTTTACACACACAGATCCTCTCTCCCTCTACAGTGAACTACATCAGTCACAAACTACACTGTACACACACAGCTCCTCTCTCCCTCTACAGTGAACTACATCAGTCACAAACTACACTGTACACACACAGCTCCTCGCTCCCTCTACAGTGAACTACATCAGTCACAAACTACACTGTACACACACAGCTCCTCTCTCCCTCTACAGTGAACTACATCGGTCATAAACTACACTGTACACACACAGCTCCTCGCTCCCTCTACAGTGAACTACATCAGTCATAAAGTACACTGTACACACACAGCTCCTCGCTCCCTCTACAGTGAACTACATCAGTCACAAACTACACTGTACACACACAGCTCCTCGCTCCCTCTACAGTGAACTACATCAGTCACAAACTACACTGTACACACACAGCTCCTCGCTCCCTCTACAGTGAACTACATCAGTCATAAACTACACTGTACACACACAGCTCCTCGCTCCCTCTACAGTGAACTACATCGGTCATAAACTACACTGTACACACACAGCTCCTCGCTCCCTCTACAGTGAACTACATCAGTCATAAACTACACTGTACACACACAGCTCCTCGCTCCCTCTACAGTGAACTACATCAGTCACAAACTACACTGTACACACACAGCTCCTCACTCCCTCTACAGTGAACTACATCAGTCACAAACTACAATGTACACACACAGCTCCTTTCTCCCTCTACAGTGAACTATATCAGTCACAAACTACACTGTACACACACAGCCGGTCGCTCCCTCTACAGTGAACTACATCAGTCACAAACTACACTGTACACACACAGCTCCTCTCTCCCTCTACAGTGAACTACATTAGTCATAAACTACACTGTACACACACAGCTCCTCGCTCCTTCTACAGTAAACTACATCAGTCTTAAACTACACTGTACACACACAGCTCCTCTCTCCCTCTACAGTGAACTACATTAGTCATAAACTACACTGTACACACACAGCTCCTCGCTCCTTCTACAGTAAACTACATCAGTCACAAACTACACTGTACACACACAGCTCCTCGCTCCTTCTACAGTAAACTACATCAGTCTTAAACTACACTGTACACACACAGCTCCTCTCTCCCTCTACAGTGAACTACATCAGTCACAAACTACACTGTACACACACAGCTCCTCGCTCCCTCTACAGTGAACTACATCAGTCACAAACTACACTGTACACACACAGCTCCTCTCTCCCTCTACAGTGAACTACATCAGTCATAAACTACACTGTACACACACAGCTCCTCGCTCCCCCTACAGTGAACTACATCAGTCACAAACTACACTGTACACACACAGCTCCTCTCTCCCTCTACAGTGAACTACATCAGTCATAAACTACACTGTACACACACAGCTCCTCGCTCCCTCTACAGTGAACTACATCAGTCACAAACTACACTGTACACACACAGCTCCTTGCTCCCTCTACAGTGAACTACATCAGTCATAAACTACACTGTACACACACAGACAGCACAAGAGTTCAGAATCACACAGATGAATAAATACAAATGATGTGTGTTAGAAAAATATATCGCAGTAAGATCTAGATTCAGTTGTTTCAGGACTTGTGTAGTGCACTACAGAGGGAGGATGGAGTGATTTTGTATTAAAACAGCGTGTTTGTCCCTCTTTAAGAGGAACTATGGTCCCCTGCTGGACTGGCAGCAATTGAATGCAGCCATTTCTGTATTCGTCTGGATGGGGATGTTTTCAAAAACAGAGAAAGAAAAATTCAGTGTGGACCGAGCCTTAGGTTGAATGGTAAAGAGTTCAATACAGTGGTGGGAAATTAAAAAATCTGTTTTTGTTTTTACCACTTCCCTTCTGAGGAGACTCAGGATACTAGGACTCAGGATACGAATGAAGACCAGCTCCAGAACTCTGGACTGTAAACAATAACATCCTGTAATTTAAGGAAACGATGCTCTGCCAATTACAGCAACTGTCTACAGAGTAGTTTTCCCCCTCAAACAGATAGTCTGCATCTCCCATTGTGCCCACCACAGCAGCTTTTCCCACTGTGAATGATGGCAGTCTCCCCCTGATGGCTCTCGGCTGATGGAGAACCCAACACTTCAGAAGACGCTCACTCACCACTGTCCATGAGCATAAATCTGGAGCCACAGATGCTGCACTGAAACGGCGAAGGGAAACAAAGCGTTAGGGCCCTGTTCTACATGCTCAGGGTGCAGTGAAGACACTGAACTGTGCAGTCATTAGTGTTGGCCATTTTGCCTTGACTGAAGGAGGAGGCAGAGTTGTCCTGTATGTATTATTATTATTATTATTATTATTATTATTATTAATAATAATAATAATAATAATAATAATAATAATAATAATAATAATAAAACATCAGTCAAAGGACTCATGAAAGATAACTAGAGCAGCTAAGACTCAGAGGGTGGTGCCACAATAAATACTCCAGCTGCTTTAATATTCTGCACACAGACTATCAACTACACACTATGGGACACTGTGGAGCAGCTGCACATGAGAGGGAGCTGCATGGGCTAGAGGGGGCTAAAGGTTCCCAGCACTGTGTAGCTGTATTCTCTGGAGAGATGGAGCTCTTTGGGAAGCATCAGCACCTGACCTCAGTAATGTTAATGTTGCTGAATACCATCAAATCCTCACAGCAATGTTCCAACATCATATAATAATCAGAAGAGTAGAAAATGGTACTGATTCACAATCTCAAAATATTAGTATAAGTTAGTACTACAATAAGCAGGGATATTCCTTACAGGTGTGTTTTGAATTATCAGCATTGGTAGTTTTTGTATGATTGTTAAGCGAAGTTTCATTAAATCCACACATGAACCTGAAGAAGATTCACAGCAACAGAGTTGTAAACTGTTCACAAAAGTGCTACGTAATCACAACACACTGCTGTTTCTAAATCGTTGGAGCTTAATGTTAGGTTTAAAGTTAGACGTAGGTTTAATGGCTTGAGGATCAGGTTAAGATTAGGTTTAAGTTTAGAGTTAGGGTTAAGTGTTAGCAATAGCAAACAACATGCACCAACTCATGGTTTCTAACTTTTATGGAGCGTAGAGTTAGGTTTACAGAAGTTTTAAGGTTAGGTTTATGTTTAGGGGCCGGTCTGAAGCTGAGTTTCAAGAAATTCACAAGGACATAACGATATGTAGTATATCTTTTTATGAATGCCAGTGATATTAATTTATTAATTACACATTATATGAATCCTGGGAATGGTCTTTTTAAAATGGGAATGAGATCACCTTGAGCAGCAAGATTGACAACCCAGTTTTAGGCAAGAAATGACAAATATTTTGACTAAAACTGTAATATTAATAGGTGGTGTGCTGGCAATTTACTGTAACTACCATTTTATAACACGTATTTGACAGTGAGATGTAAGGATTTCCATTTTAAACCTTCTTCCCACCGGAAATGCTGTATTTCGTTCATCAAACCCAAGTTCAGACAGACTGCCAAAGAACGAAACAGAGGAAACGATAACGGAAAGCAACAATGACGTCTGATAGACAGCGAGCGCAGGCCTCAATTCCCAGCAGGAGCCCGTCCACCACTGCAGAACACTTTAATATGACAACAGTGATTACGGTCAGAATTATCCAATCAGGTTTCTCAGTCTGAGCTCACAGTGAAGCGCTGCCTGTCTCATGGACTGTAGGTCCACAGGAGCTCAGCATGATGAACATCCCAGTGGGCTTCCTTCTGAAGCAGATTGAGAATTGCAAGATGGAGGGACTACCTTAAGCAGGAGATTGTTGAATAATTCAATGTGTTGTTTCATTATTCATCAATAACATGTGTTTACCGATAGACCAGGAAGCTTGGAAGCAGCCACACATGAGTCTAAAGGCATCAGGCCCAATGCCAAGCATGGGCTAGAGGGGTATAAAGACCCTGAGCTGAGGAAGAGTGTTCTCAGGAGAGATGGACTGATTATTACATCAGTTTGCTTGTAGGTTTTGGATTTGTTTTTGACACTGATGCACCAAGCATACTGAAACTGTTAATGTGGTTTAAACACCTGCTGAGATCAGACGTCATAACAAGGGAATGAAGTGGGTGGGGCTTGGCATTTTTTCCAAATTAGAACTTTTATCAGCTGTTCTTTCAACTGTCATTTTTCAGCAGAATCAAAAGTCAAGATCTAAAGCTTATTTTGTTCAATATGTCAATTCACTGCTGACTCACCAGTAAAACAAGTCTGGAAATCAAGTTTAAGAGATTAACCCAATGAGGTCTTCTTAAATTCACTTTTAAAGATGTCTTCTTTCTTTCATCTCCACAGTGGAACACAGTTCTGTTTCTTAATGAAACGTCTGTGACCCGCTTTGGTCCAAACCCCACGAGCCCCACAGCAGTGTTCTCCCCCTGTGTAAACAGCCCTGTTCAGAACGCCCGCTTTCAGCACCTGTTCCTTTAAATGATAATGAGCCGCTCGCTGTTCACCCCGACCCCGAGTGCACACTCGTTCTAGTTTTCTCTGTTTTTTCCCAGTGCTCTTATTTCTCCGCGCTCGTTGTGTCTGTTTTGCTGAGTTTAACCTCATCTTTGTGCTCTCACATAAACACGGGTCCAGCGCTATGATTGGACAGACTCAGACGAGGGGGCGGGATCATACTAAAGTCTCTGCACTTGACATCAGAAGTGGAGCAAAATCAGAAAGACACATTTAATGTCCAACAAAAACTGAGTGTGGGGGTTGGAGAGATCCAGATACTCACTCACTCACTCAAAATTACACGCACATGCAGTAAACAAGGGATTATGCTTTTTGTAAAACCTCTTCTTTTTTAATGCTCTTTAATGTAGCATGACCTCTGTGTATAAACAAATCCCATCAGACTCTGGAGCTCATCAAAACACCTACAGCTGTAAACTTCATGGGGAGGGTTTTGGACATGGCGGGTCAGTCCTGAGAGTCTTTGGTCTATTTCACACAATATGAACAATCCAGACTTGTGTCAAGGTGAAAAGTACATGTTTGATCAGAGGATTTGTAAATTGTTTAGGAATGATATGTGAACCCTGTGTGAAAAGGCCTCTGGATGCGTGTCGTGTGCTGTCTTTTGAAGCATATATTATTCGAAGCTATTAATAAAATAGTTCAGAATTTGACGCAAATACGTTCCTCAACCCTGGAGTGCTCTAAGATGGCGTTATGAAATATATCCCTTTGAATGTAACGCTTCCAGGTACGCGATCATGTTTCTAATTTAACAGTAATGGAGCCAGTGTAGGCGAATGGGTGGTCTATTCTCGCCCACTGAGCCGGGTGCAAACACAGATTTGTTCCTAATTAAGTCTATAGATTTTGCTTTATTGCACTGGAATTACACACGACTAACAGTAATTACAAGCAGCCTCCCTGAATGAATGTGTTTCATGCCTTAATTTAATTGTGTTTATTAATCAGCGCGAGAAAGCGAGAGCATGTGAGAGAAAGAGAGAGAGGGCAGCAGACAGGAGGAAGCATAAAAAGAATGGCGGCGGTGGCGGGGCTTGTTTGTTTTTACCTTGGAGACAATGGTTGGATATTGCTCTGCGCTTTGCTCGGCCCATAATTGGATCGGATAATGATAAATTATGGAACATTTCCTGGAGATAAAACATCGCTGAGGCGCTTGTTTGAAGCCGGAACCGTATACATCAAGCTGAAAGGTGCGGGGATAGCGGCGCTCCCTCGGCAAGGCGAGGCATCCATTACTTTTATTCCTTTGGAGTAGTGACAGAAGAACAGCCATAAACAAGGTGGCGCTACCTGCGGGGAGGCAGATAAGAGTGACGATGGTGGGGGTCTAACTGGGTTCAAATCCCTGGCTGCCGGGGCAACACTGCATGGTCAGTGCTCTTCCCAAGAGCTGAAGCCAAACAGCATACCAATACACGACCTCACACAGTCCAGTGGAATTGTAGTGGTCAGTAAACAATGGTCATCCCAGTAAATGTCTGCCACACAACTGTGTACATTCCTTGGCTCCTTCTGTGCTTTGCCAATCATTCAATACAAACCAGTGCATTCAGGGTCTTTTTCGTGTGTCTGACCACTCAGAATCACTGGACAATGTGTGGACACAGCATTAAACCCTTGGGGGCTTTCTTCTTAGGAGAAGATAATGAGACAAAAAGGAGATAGGAATGGGGAGAGTATGGTGTCGTCCATCTGGAAAATCAGAGTACAATATGTGACTTTAATGAGATCTCCACTAAACTCAAGAAGAGACACGTGTGAGGTCACTCAGCTCTGTTTTATCTCAGGAGACACATTTGAGCAGCAGGAGATTATCGCTAAGGTCCCCTTTGTTTTTTGTCTGTGCTCTAGGAGAAACTAGAGATATATTAAGGAGATCTCCTTTCTGATCTTTTCTTCCTCTGGGTCGTGAGGTCAGGGGCTGATTTTGGGGATTGGCTTTGGGTCACAGTCTCCACTTGGACTTTTCACAAAATATTGGATGGATCCATCTCTCCAGAGAACACAGGCTCACTGCTTCACAGCCCAACACTGAAGGGCTTTAGTCCTTTGGGCATAGGCTCATGTGCAGCTGTTCCAGACCATTTTTGTTTAATATCTTGTCACTGTTGGGGGAAAACAAAGATTTTATTCCAAGAAATTGTGGAGCTCAAGAAATGTTCACACAGTGTGAAGGACAGCTGCTGGGTTCAAATGACGTAGTAAACTAAACACCCACAAACACGGAGATACAGGGTTTTCTTGAGAAAGGACAATATGGGAAACCTATGCAGAGGTAGTCAAACTTAAAAGTTATTAAACGTCCCTTCAACAAGGGACCTTTAGTAAAGATGATGGTTCTATAAAGAACCCTTGAAGAGCCTTCTTGTATGATTAAAGGGTTCTTCAGATGGAGAGTGTGCTATACGTTCATATTTTTTTTGTGAATGCTGAACGACTCAGTTTACAAATAATGAACGTGAGCAATGTTCACTGTCACGCGACTGATCACTATTCACATTTACGGCATGCTGCATGACATCATCAGAACCCAGCCAAGCATGGCTAGTGCTAGCATTTTCTTAAGCACTTGAATGCGTATTTTGAGCACTTTTACATTGACTCAGATCAGAAAAACCACACGTTTTTGTGCAGATAGTGTCTGTCTGATTTGAAAAAACACGTCCAGACGTCAGCATCGAAATTAAAACGAAACACTGAGCTGAAGCATTGAAGCAGGCTTATGGAATACATGTGAATTATTGAAGTCACAGTAATGGTGTGTACATAAGTACAGATCTCACCTTTCATTATAATAAATCCATGCTGTGGTATTGAACTGCTGTATAAGTTAATGATGTCTAAATCAAATGTTCATGTGCAGTATACTTTCTTGTTGTCAGCATAATGTGAGACATTGTTTAAGTGTTAAAACATATTCTCAACCTTAATACTGGTTTACGTCACTGTTAGTGAGCGTGGTATAAGGCAATATATTTATTTTGGGAGGAGCAATGATTGTGCGCTGGTGATGAAGGGGTAGAAAGGGGTTCTATTGAAAAAGAATAGCAGCCTATTATTTGAAAGAAAAAGAAAACAAATGAACGTTCGTTTTTGGAACTGTGAACTTAGTTTAATTCATTCATTCATTCATTATCTGTAACCCTTATCGAGTTCAGGGTCACGGTGGGTCCAGACCCTACCTGGAATCATTGGGCACAAGGCGGGAATACACCCTGGAGGGGGCGGCAGTCCTTCACAGGGCAACACAGACACACACACACATTCACTCACACACTTACACCTACGGACACTTTTGAGTCACCAATCCACCTATCAACGTGTGTTTTTGGACTGTGGGAGGAAACCAGAGCAACCGGAGAAAACCCACACAGACACAGAGAGAACACACCACACTCCTCACAGACAGTCACCCAGAGGAAACCCACGCAGACACAGAGAGAACACACCACACTCCTAACAGACAGTCACCCGGAGGAAACCCACGCAGACACAAATTAGAACACACTACACTCCTCACAGACAGTCACCCGGAGGAAACCCACACAGACACAGAGAGAACACACCAAACTCCTCACAGACAGTTACCCGGAGGAAACCCACGCAGACACAGAGAGAACACACCACACTCCTCACAGACAGTCACCCGGAGGAAACCCACGCAGACACAGAGAGAACACACTACACTCCTCACAGACAGTCACCCGGAGGAAACCCACGCAGACACAGAGAGAACACACCACACTCCTCACAGACAGTCACCCGGAGGAAACCCACGCAGACACAGAGAGAACACACCACACTCCTCACAGACAGTCACCCCGAGGAAACCCACGCAGACACAGAGAGAACACACCACACTGCTCACAGACAGTCACCCGGAGGAAACCCACGCAGACACAGAGAGAACACACCACACTCCTCACAGACAGTCACCCGGAGGAAACCCACGCAGACACAGGGAGAACACACTACACTCCTCACAGACAGTCACCCGGAGGAAACCCACACAGACACAGGGAGAACACACCACACTCCTCACAGACAGTCATCTGGAGTGGGAATCGAACCCACGACCTCCAGGTCCCTGGAGCTGTGTGACTGCGACACTACCTGCTGCGACACTATGCCACTGAGCTTAGTTTATATTTTTTAATTATTATTTTGAAATACGAATGTGAGCTAGTTCATTTAAATTATGTGAACTGAACTTTGAACTAGTTTTAAATGTGAACTTGCACAACACTGGTTATATGCAACACCTTTTAAAAAAGGGTTCCATACGGTACCCAAAACGGTTTCAGTTGTAACAAGCTTGACATCGTACCAACATTAGAACTGCATTTGGTGCCGTATAGAACCCTTTTCTAAAAATTATAGAACCATCTACAGCACATTCTCCATCAACATGAAAAACCCATTTATTATGCAAAGAACACTTTAGTCATGTACAAGGTTTTTAATTCAGAACCATTGGTTTTTACTGAACCATAATTGTAAGTGTGTTCATCTGTGTTTAGTTATAAAGGTTCTCTCTAAACCTTTTGATATAGAGTGTTAACAGAGGGAATAAAATCTTGTCCAAACACTTCAAAGGCAGGTCCAGTTTAGCTCCTGAATGAGAGATGAAGGTTTTTTGCTGGTTCTGGCGACACTGTGTAGGCAATGTGACCTCCTTCCTGCTGCTGAGGAGCTGCATGAGGGATAGCAGCCATAGCATCTGTAGTTAAGCAGCAGCAACATGCAAATGAAGAGAGAGAGAGAGAGAGAGAGAGAGAGAGATGCAGAGACAACCTGTCACTTGTTGTTTAATTGCTGTCAGTGTCTTCATTTCCCAACGCTTAGTGACAGCTGATAGCGGCGTTGCTTACTCTGCACCTTTACAGCCACCTGTTGGAAGCTGTGGAAGAAGCACAAATGAGCAGAGGTGTGAATGCTTTACTGAAACAAACACATCTCATTCAGTTTCAATGGTGTTAGAATTTTACACTGCATTATAGAAATGTACAGTAGCCTTTTTCAGCTGGTCCCCTACTCCCCATACTACTGGTGGCCTGGAAATCAACAAGCTACAAGCTTGGTCTGTGTCTTCTCCTGGTGTTTACTCTGCTGATAGAGGAGTCCCGGTGTGTGCATGTTCACACTGCGCAGAATCAGTGCCCTGTGTGTGCTCCGTGTATCCTATCACTGTAGAAATGCTGCACAAGGTTTTCTGTCCTGCATTTGTGTCACACTCACGTCCCGTCTGGTCCGTTTCTCTGCACATGGCTTTGTTTTGTTTATCTCCATGTCTCCGCCTTTGTCTCCGCCTCCTCGTCTTTTCCCTTGTTATCTGTTTCAGCTGTTTCTCGTTTGTCTGTGTATTTAAGCCCTCTGGTCTCACTTCCTCTGGTCGTTCATTGTTCTCGGTTCCTGGTTTCGTGTTCTCTGTTCCTTCGTTCGCGCTGTACATTGCTACTTGTTTCACGCCTTGTTCTTTGTTCTTCGTATGTCAGTGTTCATCGTTTCTCTCGTTCGTTTCTCTCGTTCGTTTCTCTTGCTTCTTTCTCTTGCTCGTTTCACGCTCGTTTCATGCCCCAGTTCGTTTGTGTTTGTCTCTTGTAAATAAAGTCTGTGTTCCCAGCGTTTGCGTCCGCCCTCTGTCAGTCCTCACCCCGCGCCCCTAACAGAATGAACGACCCAAAGATGGACGCAGCTAGCACGGACTTTTCCTTCGAAGAGACGTTCAGGAGAGTCCAGGAGTCGCTAACGGTAAGGGTGGGGGATCAACCTGCTGCCCTGCCGTCCTTTATGGGAGTTCCCTCTGAGTTTGAGGGAACTTCAAACGTTGAGGGTTTCCTGCTGCAGTGCCAACTGTACCTTAATTACCTGACTGTTCCAGCGCCACATGAATTTATTAAGGTAATGTTCATGAGATCCCTTCTTAAAGGGATAGCACTGCAGTGGGCTGATCGCGTGCTGAGAGAAAGAACCCTGCATATTACAGTAGAGACCTTTAGCGAATTATTGAGAGCCAGATTCTTGCGATCGACTCTCGAGGTCAGCTCCGCAGGACCCTCTGCTCCCGAGGACTGTCCCCTCAAGTCCGGGGAAATTTTTTGGGGGGGGTTACGGGTTGGGGCTGTTAGCCTTCAGCCTCAGGACGACGGAGGAGAGGCTAACAGAGGCGCACCTCTAGGGGATCTCGTGAGTGCGCCTGTTAAACCCCCTAAACCCTTTAAAGCCCCAGTGCGAGCCCGGCGAACAGCAGAGGCTCCCCTCAACGCAAAAGCGGCGCAGCCAGCCGCTCCTCTCTTCGTGAAAGCGGCGCAGCCAGCCGCTCCTCTCTTCGTGAAAGCGGCGCAGCCAGCCGCTCGTCTCTTCGTGAAAGCGGCGCAGCCAGCCGCTCCTCTCTTCGTGAAAGCGGCGCAGCCAGCCGCTCCTCTCAGCGTGAACGCGGCGCAGCCAGCCGCTCCTCTCAGCGTGAAAGCGGCGCAGCCAGCCGCTCCTCTCACCGTGGACGACGTCGCAGATTCCTCTGCCTCCGTGGACGTCGTCACAGCTTCTCCTGTCTCCGTGGACGACGTCGCAGATTCCTCTGCCTCCGTGGACGTCGTCGCTGCAGGTTCCCCTGCCTCCGTGGACGTCGTCGCTGCAGGTTCCCCTGTCTCCGTGGACGTCGTCGCTGCAGGTTCCCCTGTCTCCGTGGACGTCGTCGCTGCAGGTTCCCCTGTCTCCGTGGACATCGTCGCTGCAGGTTCCCCTGTCTCCGTGGACGACGTTGCTGCAGGTTCCCCTGTCTCTGTGGACGTCGTCGCAGGGTCTCCAGTCTCCATGGGTGCGGCTCCCTCAGCCGCTCCTCTGCTCGTGCAAGCGGCGCGACAAGCCGCTCCTCTGCCCGAGACAGTTGCTACGGCCGTATCTGCCCCGGTAACTGTAGATACGGTCACTTCTGGTCGTACCCGGAGGACGGCCCCAAGGACTCTGGGGTCGATCCCCAGAACTGTGCCCAGGCTGGTTCCTCGGACTGCCCCGCAGACATTTGCCAGTCCTGGGCACCCCCTTGTTATTTTGATGCCACTGTCTGTACCTGTCCTAGTTCCTGTCTCTGTGCTTGTCCCTGTACCCGTGTCTGCTTTCATTTCTATTCCTGTCCCTGTTACCGTGTTCGTGTCTGTTCCTGTGAGTGTCTTAGTCCCTGTTCCCCTGCTTAGTCCGGTCCAGTCCCCTGTTAGTTCTGTCCAGGCCCCTTTTCAAGCCCATGTCCAGTCCCAGTTCCCCATTCCGTTACCTGTCCCGTCTCCTGTTCAGTCCCCTTTGCAACCCTCCGCCCTGTCTCATGTCCAGTCCTCGTTCCCTTCCTATGTTAAGCAGCCTGTCCAGTCCAAGTCTCAGTCCCCTGTCTCTGCCCCTGTCCTGCATCAGTCCCCGTTTCCACCTTCTGTCCTGTCTCAGGTTCAATCCTCTGTCCGGTCTCCAGTCCAGTCCCGTCACCCAGTCCTGTCACCGGTCCTGCCTCATGTCCAGCACACTGTCCAGTCATGTGTGTCTGCTCCTGCCTTGTCTCCTGTCCTCTCATGATTCCCGTCCCGTTTCTAGTTCTGTCCCCAGTCCGTTCTCTTCGTTTCAGCGCTTTGCCACCCGTCTTTAGTCTTCTGTTCTGTCCTTATTCTAGTCTCTTGTCGCCTGCCCCACGGTTCCTTGTCTTAGTCTCTTGTTTTCCATGCTCCCTCCTGCGCCAGCTTCTGGGGGGTCTAGGTTACGCGCCCCGGGAGTTGCGCGTTCAGGAGGGGGCATCTGTCACACTCACGTCCCGTCTGGTCCGTTTCTCTGCACATGGCTTTGTTTTGTTTATCTCCATGTCTCCGCCTTTGTCTCCGCCTCCTCGTCTTTTCCCTTGTTATCCGTTTCAGCTGTTTCTCGTTTGTCTGTGTATTTAAGCCCTCTGGTCTCACTTCCTCTGGTCGTTCATTGTTCTCGGTTCCTGGTTTCGTGTTCTCTGTTCCTTCGTTCGCGCTGTACATTGCTACTTGTTTCACGCCTTGTTCTTTGTTCTTCGTATGTCAGTGTTCTTCGTTTCTCTCGTTCGTTTCTCTCGTTCGTTTCTCTTGCTTCTTTCTCTTGCTCGTTTCACGCTCGTTTCATGCCCCAGTTCGTTTGTGTTTGTCTCTTGTAAATAAAGTCTGTGTTCCCAGCGTTTGCGTCCGCCCTCTGTCAGTCCTCACCCCGCGCCCCTAACAGTTTGTTTCTGAGTGAGTGTGAGAGCTGATTCAGAGGAGTGTTGTGTTTAATCAGAGGAACAATAAACACAGTCTAAATGTTCATTATATTCCTGTTTGTGGTTGTTATTCACCAGTTTCTGATCCAAACAAGGAAGACATTTGTCTGTGGAAAATCTGTAAAATGCAATACAATACAGTTCGACTGCTCAGTGGCTCTGTTCACACCTGGCATTAAAATATGATTTTGGTTTTGATTGGATCAGGGTCGGATTTCACTCATAAACACCTCAGAGACGCACTGTGATCGGATTAGGATCAGATCCCTCAGAGACAGATCTTATCCACATTTAACCCAAGTGTGAACAGAGATGAGGGACACAGTTACACGAGTGGAAACATGTCGAGCAAGGCAAAGGACAGCGCAGGTGTGTGATTTTTTTCCACAGATTAACTTCAACATCTGTCATCATATGCAAAGGAAACACAGGAATTTGTGTCCAATAATTTCTCTGGACAGTCATGGCTCAGACTGCTGCAGAAATCACAGCTGCTGCTGACAGAGCCTTTTCCTCGGCCGCTGCAGACAAGCCCCTGCCCGTTTTAATCATTCATTCCTGAGGTCTGAGAGTGGATAATACACTGGGAGCAGCTCTGGGGTCAGAACATAAGCAGCTTATTTGTTTAATCTGCAGTTGTTAGTATTTTCTTATGTCTTTCTTTTCCCAACACATGTTACTTCTTCTCTGCAGCTCCCCCACCTTTCAGACCCACAGTGATGAGGTGCTGTTCTCCCAGTGAAAGTAAGGACACATGCAGTGGTGGCCACCTGGCCTTGGGCGGTTCTTAGGAGCCCAGTTTTTTATATGATTTAATTAATCTCAAGATGTGATCTCTGTCTGATTGTCTCTCACTGATGGGCAGGTTCAGTTGATCACACTGCCCTGGGCCCCAGTGCTCAGTGCCCTGGGTCCATAGTTGATCATCTCTGCTGTTTGAGACAAATGCAGGCTACAGAATGTTTGTGTAAATGTGAAATATGCAGGATCTAAATCCTGTACCCTATTCCTCTGGCCTCGTGAAGCGCACCGTGTCGGCGCATGCTCACGTCTGAACTTCCAGGCCACTTTGTCACTGTATTGTCTCCCTGTCACTTTTGACATTTAACTTTATTTTCCGTTTATATTTCAAGACCTTTTAAAATTCCAGTTACAGCTTCTCTAAAAAGTGGGGTACAGGACATTCCCCGGAGTCACTGTGCGGCTCAAACGCTTCCAGGACCTTCGGCTTTGTGCATGAGGAATGTTCTAATTCCCAAGTCACTTTGGGGGTTTGTGTTCAGCAATGAAACAGTGAACATGGTTCTTATGAGGGCAGACGCGCACGTGTGTGTGTGTGAGAGAGAGAGAGAATAAGTGAACAGGTGAAACCATCCACAGGTGTGTGTGTGTGTGTGACAGGGTGAGTGTATGGTGCTTTGTCCAGGGTGTGTGTGTTTGCGTTGTGCTCAGTGAGCAGAATGAAGCCGTTACAGAAGATGAATGAATGAATGAACAAATAAATGAAGTTATAACTAATTAACCTCAGCCTTTGAGGATTAAACCAGGGTCATAAATTATTAAATATAAAATATAACACACTCTAAAGAGTTAAAATGCATCATCAAAACCCAACACATTTAAATCAGTTTCCATTTTATTTGGACATCATTTTACTGATCCACCATGTCTTTGGAATCAACTCGAGCGACGAAAACAAGCAAATCCAGTCTCCAAAAGAACTGGTCTGACACTGCCGTGGCAACAGGGCCTCGCTGTGGAGAAATCTGAAACCTTAAACTTATAAAATGAGGATAATACGGAGTAAACGATGTAAATGATTCATCCTTCTCTTTAAACGCTAATTGCTGCGGTGGGAGAGAGCAGCTCATTGTCCCGACTGAGACGGGAGACAAGAGCCATCTGATTGCGTGACTTCACCCAGGACCTTTAAATGTTGAAGAGTCACAGACAATAGCGGCTATGCTAATGTGATGAATAAATGGAAGAGTGAATATCTTATTAAATCACAGTAATATACAGGAGAGGGGCATTAGATTGCACAAAGTCATTTTGGGTGCAGAGCAATGCTGCATGTATTTGCATACTCATAAAGAGTAAAGGGCTGCGCTCCAGGCCCTGGACTGCGGCTATCTCACTATCTCAGTGTCTCGTTATCTCAGTGTCTCGCCCCAGGACGTCCAATACGCCACTAGACTCAGATACAATCACCTTCGTGAGCAGAACAACACCCGTGACCAGAAAAGTCATTCTGACCAATGCAGCAGTGGTATTCACGCATCAGCCAGACCATTAAAACCACCTCCTTTTTTCAACGCCCTTCAGCTTTAAAGTGATAAGAAAGGTTTCACACTTGTGTGTACTCCTGACACAACACTGGAGGTTTATACCCTGACTGCATCTGCATTATACTCACATCAGCCTTTCTATAGCGCCACCTATCAGTCACAATAATCCACATCCTCACCAGGGTCATCACTAGGATCACATTCTTTGTAAAACCCGAGCAGCCTCCCAAACCTATCAGTGACTGACCGGTCAACACCTACTGCCAAGTCACCGCTTCCTTTCATCAGTCCCTTTATCATCCTCCATCTCTCCATCTCTTTTTCCCTCCCTTACTTTCAGATTATTTCCTATGTATCTCTCATGCCCTCTCTCTCTCACACAGACACACACATGCCCTCTCTCTCTCTCTCTTTCTCTCTCTCTCTCTCTCTCTCTCTCTCTCACACACACACACACAGACACACACATGCCCTCTCTCTCTCTCTCTCTCTCTCTCTCTCTCTCTCTCACACACACACACAGACACACACATGCCCTCTCTCTCTCTCTCTCTCTCTCTCTCTCTCTCTCACACACACACACAGACACACATGCCCTCTCACTCACTCTCTCTCTCTCTATCTGTCTCTCTCTCTCTCTCTCTCTCTCTCTCTCTCTCTCTCTCACAGACACACACATGCCCTCTCTCTCTCTCTCTCTCTCTCTCTCTCTCTCTCTCTCTCTCTCTCACACACACACACACACTCTCTCAGCTTCTTTTCTGCTCATATGTAACTGCAATAAAACCTGAAATATTACTTTATCTCTGACTTTGTCTTTCTTTCCCTTTATCTGAAACCGCTCCCTATTCACTATTCCCTACATTACTCACTACAGAGTGCACTATTGGTGCTTTTCCACCACATAGATCTGGCTCGACATGGCTCGGCTCGCTTAAAGCTTGTTGCTTTTCCACTGGCAGGGCTCCTCCCACAAAATGGAGCCTGTGACGTTGCAAAACCCTGTCTTTTTCAGGAATCGCTGGCTTTGAAAACAACAACAAGGCGGCGATAAAATTAGCCACAGTTTACTCATCATGTATCGCGTGTTGTTGTTGTTGTTGTTGTTGTTGTTGTTGGGACTGAACATGGCTCCACCCCAGTTCACACAGATCAGTTACTTGTTCGGCTTTCACTGGACATTTTCGTCGGCCATTGGCCCAAGGAGCATTTAAACCTCTTCAAAATGCCTCGAGGTGAAGTTACGAGCTCCTGTTGTGAGTCCGGTAAAAAGAAATGTGAAAGCTGCTGTAACTTCAGAGATTTAACCAGTGGTGGTTTGTGCTGGATTTGAATGACCTCTGCATTTCCTGATGATGGACATGGCTCTGGCCAATCAGAGCCTTGCAGGGTTTACACCTCACCATTTAGTACCTACTCGGCTCGGTTGGACCTCAAGTGGAACTGGGACTGAAAAACTACCTGGTTCCAGGGGCCAGGACCAGATTTGATCAGTGGAACAGCAAAAGAGCCGAGTCGAGTCGAGTAGGTTCCATGGCGTGAAAAAAGTACCATATTATACAGTGTCAGAAAACTTTTCACTGTGTTGGTCCCCTCAAGGGTAAATATCTAACTCTGTAGAGTACAGTTAATGTACACTAGTGGATAGTGGATACCTCATTAATGTTTTTTTTTTTTTTTTTTTTTTTTTTTTTTTTTACCAAACAGCGCAATGCAGTATAGTGTGCTAGTGTAGAGGGGCTGTACACCACTTTTTGCGGTACACTATGGGATTGTCTGAATGCCCTGAACAAATGTAGTGAATTGGGCACAGTCTCTGACACAGCATATTTCTCTTTATGTTCCTCTGGGGAGCGTGTGTCTCCCCCTGGCATGTCCCTGGCGTGTGCCTGCGTGTCTCTGTGTGTGGCGAGGCTGTGTGCTGAACTCCTCTGCCCCACATTAGGCCCAACATTTAGCTGCGGTCATTTCCAGAGGAGTGTTGGGATAATGAAAAATCACAGTGAGGGTTTTATGAAGAGCCATAAAACATCAGCGTGGCGTGTTTGTTAATCACATCCCCCCGAGGAACAGACACATGAGAGAGAGAGAGAGAGAGAGAGAGAGAGAGAGAGAGAGAGAAAGAGAGAGAGACAGAGAAAGAGAGAGAGAGAGACAGAGAAAGAGAGAGAGAGACAGAGAGAGAGAGAGAGACAGATAGAGAGAGAGACAGAGACAGAGAGAGAGAGAGAGACAGATAGAGAGAGAGACAGAGACAGAGAGAGAGAGAGAGACAGAGACAGAGAGAGAGTTCATAAGAGACATACTGAGAGAGTGTGAAAAACAAAATTGAGAGTCAACACAGAAAAACAGAACCAGAGGAGACGAGAGAAAGAGAGAAGAGCGAGAGAGAAATAAGAGGAGACAAGATGAGAGAGGGACAGAGAGACAGACTGAGAGAAGAGAGAGAGCTTGATCCTAACAGGAACCAAGACAAAGAAATGAGAAGTATATGTGATGACCCATAGTTTCTCAGACCTTCTGTTACTTTCTTCTAATGCTCTGATGCCCTGGAGCAGCTGCATATGAGCCTAAGACCATCCTATCTCACCTACCCCCAGCTCCCAGCAGAGAGATGTGGAGCAGTGGAACTGCGTTCTGTGGAGTGCTGGAGCTCTGAGCACAGCCTTTGGGACGAGCTGGAGTGGCGTTTATGATCCCGAACTAATCCTGCAACAAAAACACCTGACCTCACCGAACTGTTCCGATACTAAGAGTAAAGCCGTCCCTAAAGAGCAGACTCAGTTGCTGCAGTGGAAAGGAACATACTCCTGATCAATGCCTCTTATTTCTGCGGGACTGTGGTGCCAGGTCTAAGTGCGAACACAATAACTGCACTGTTTTAAAATCTCTGTCAGACTTTAATTTCTGCTGCGGGTTCTTTATTGTGTTACATAAAGCTGGACCTGTTGGGGTCTGGTTCCTTCCGGCTGTGGCCAGCAGTTCTTCCATGGTGCTTGACAGCCCCCTACTGTGCGTTTGTATAATGACAGCTCATAGACAGTCAGACAGCTGGGCACTGTCTCTGTTATTATTCAGTTAAAGGGGATCACTGAGGGCTAATGCAGTTTTGGAGTTCCAGTTTATTGAAGAATGATATGATATTTTTCACTTTTATTTGGCCAGTTTTGGGGATAAAATCTATGGTAGTTTTTACTGGAAAAAGCTGTGATAATGAAACTGGACCTGTGTATGTTCTTCCCGAATCTGCAATCAAACATAAAGAGCTAGAAAACCTTAAAGGGAACAAGTTAGGAATAAAACCCCTTATTCCGTGCACCCGCACACACACTGTGAAACCACCCAGTCGGTTTCCTGTGGGCTGCCTAATGCCTGACCCACACTCATCTTAATGTGATTGTAAACAATGATCTTCCCAGATGTTTCTGTAGTGTGTGGAGTTCCTAATCCAGCCTTTACTCCTCTGGTCTTCTCCCAGTGTGGTCAGGAATCGTAAATATGAAACGTGTTCAACATTTACGATGAGTGTGGGGTAGACACACACTCTCAGGCATGAAACTCAGTGTTAACGCTGTTTCAGAAAGACCGTAAATGTCACGATTTTGCACTGTTTTGTGTTTTCCTGCTTTGTATTTGTGTTATTCCTGTGTCTCCTTGTCTGTCATGTGCTCCTTTAACACATGGCTCTAGCTGCGACTCAGTTTAGGGGCTGTGACCTTCGAAGGACGCATTTGTAGACCGATTAAGTCACAGCGGCGTGACTAAATCGTCCCATTTCGGAGGCTCCTTCATATGCGGCCGACAAATGCCTCAGGACTATCTTTCACCAGCCGAGATATCCCATGGTGCATTGCGTGCGAGGGGATTTCAGAACATTGCATTGTCAGAGGAGAACTGTACTCAACATCAAATCATTACTGATACAAATGTTAAGAAGGAAAATGTACTTGAATATTTCCTTTGTCTAAGGAGAAGTTAGCAGTTTGAAATGTAGTGTTTATCTCTTGTCTATCTCCTGCAATGTTAAATAGGGTGACCAGACGTCCTCTTTTACCTGGACATGTCCTCTTTTTTAGACTTGTCCGGGCGGAATTTCACAAACGTCCGGGATGTTGTTTTTCTAGAGCTTACATAGAACTTCAAGAAGTGTTTAGTTCACAAACTAGTCCCGCCCTCCCATACTCCGATTGGTTCGCTTGAGTGAGTAGGGGGCGTGCTGAAGTAGCCTACAATCTTCCGATTGGACGGTCTGACTGTAGAGCTACCGTTATTGGTCGATAACCTTCTCTGTATACATTTAATTGGTCAGTCTGCACGTCAGTAGTCCTTGTTTACCTCAGGCAAAGCTGATGTACCTACCCTCATCTCGAGCAGCTATGCTGAAACGTGAATGCAAGTTCTCGGATGAATTAAAAAAGAAATGCCCATGTTTTCCCATGTGTAAGAAAGGTGTAAAGGACCTAAAATCACTCATAGGTTCACTGCTCCGAAACCTACTGTCATCACTGGGTTTTTGTGAAAAAACAAACTGAAAGAGTGCCCTGATTATTATTACAATAAACCTTAACAAGTAACAAGTAAGAGCCACAAAGGTGTTAGAACAATAAACGCAGCAGGAGAACATTCAATCAAAGGCTATATCTGTTTCAAATTATGATTTATTTATTTATTTATTTATTTATGTTTTTTTTCAGTGAAATCCACTGTAATAAAACTCTTTTGTATTCAGCTGTAATAAATTGAGAAAAAAATTATTAAATGAGTCGTCAGGAGCAAACAGGAGCGACGTTTAGTGAAGTAACAGCAGTCAAACAGGAAGTCCGCCATAGAGCATTTCAGTTTTACCTTCAAAGGACACTCAACAGCCTTCGACGGTCAGACCTCCACAGACTGTGTCCTTCGAAGGATGAAGCCCCTGAATTTAGTCACAGCTTCTGTTTTATCCTTGTCTAAGCCTTGTCATCAGTGGACCCGTGTTTATGTGAGAGCACAAAGACGAGGTTAAACACAACAAAACAGACACAACGAGCGCGGAGAAGTAAGAGCACTGAGGAAAAACTGAGACGAAAAAGAACAGAGTGAAAACGGCTAAAAACCAGAGCTTCTGCTCCTCGCTCCTCACTGCTGTGCGCTCGGGGCCGGGGTATACAGCGAGCGGCTCATTATCATTTAAAGGAACAGGTGCTGAAAGTGGGCGTTCTGAACTGGCTGTTTACACAGGGGGAGAACACTGCTGTGGGGCTCGTGGGGTTTGGACACAGACGCTTCATTAAGAAACAGATCTGTGTTCCACTGTGGTGAAGAGGGGAATATAATAACCTCATATAACAACATTGTCAGTGACTGGGTGAATATGTGAAACTGCCTTGCACCCGGTGATTCTGGGGAGGCTCTGGTCCCACCGTGATCCTGATCAGGATGAAGCAGTTACAGGAGATAAATGACTGAATAAATGAAGGTTTCCATATTATAAATGTTTGAAGGAAGCAGACAAAGTGAGGAAGAGTTAAATCAATAAAACAAAGGGGCACATGAGAGAAAACGAGTGCAATGTTTGACAGAAGGACTCTTCAGCCTCAGGCTGGTCTGTGATCTGTATTCCACTGTCGAGATCCTGATGGGGAGAAATATTTTTATTATGAGGTTATGGGTGTTACTCATAAGACGGTCATCAGTCTCTGCCGGGTGCTGCGTGTGACCTTCCTGGCATATTGAATGTTTCATATGTACATGACGACCAGTAATATGGTGATATTGGATAATGCTGCCCCAGGCTCCCGGCGCAGCTCCGTGTAATTGGACATTCCCGTATCCAGAAGGACATTTCCTTCCGAAAACTCAAAGCAAACATTGGATTTACTCCGTCACGGTTGCCGCAATATTCCACGTTTCTTTATTGCTTTATTGCATCCAGCTAATTAACACTTTTCTCTGTCTTACACTTCAGAACCAGCTTTCTCCTGTAGTTAGAGAGCAACACAAGCTCAGTAACCACAGTCGGGATGAAGGGAGAACACAGAAAAGAAGTGTTCACTATTTTAAAACAAAAGTTAAAGGTACAAAGTTAAAGTTAAAAGTTACAGTTTCAAAATCATTGTGATGCTGCACTGAGATGTAATGGGGAGAACAGAGCCCCTGCCGTGGCTACTCCAGGCTCAGCACTGCAGAAACAGCACTATGTAGGAAGGTAGCACACAACCCCCCACTCCTCCTTGATTTCAGCAAAGGGCTGTAAACATGAATTACACTCTGAGACTGTACATTTACATTTATGCATTTGGCAGACGCTTTTATCCAAAGCGACTTACAAAAGAGGATCTAACATTCGAACTACAGCACAAATTATACAAAATACCTTACATTAAGTGCAATATGCCAGGAAGTAATAAGTGCATTAAAGAAAGACATTTAGTGCAAAAGATACTCTCGGAAGAGCTGGGTTTTCAATGATTTCTTGAATGAAGAGAGGGTTTCTGTTGCTCTGATAGTGCTTGGAAGCTCGTTCCACCAGCGTGGTACCAGAGATGAGAATAGCCTCAACTGACCTGTACGGGGGGTTGGTCGTGTTAGTAGGCGCTCCTTTGAGGAACGGAGAGGGCGGGCGCTAACGTATGGTTTTAAGAGTCTATTGAGGTAGATGGGAGCAGAACCACTGTAGGGGGAGCCTAAGAGCAAAAATTCCAAATCTTGCCTGGAGTTACTTTAAGGGTCACCCTTTTAGTGCTAAAAAAGTGACATGAAGCTCTGGAGCAGCTGTACATGAGTCTTAAAGGTGATGTTCATGACTTTAATCCAGTACACTTTTTGTAAAATTCAAAATTTTGTAAAATGTTTATTCACCATTTGATGCCCTCCTCTGTTTGCACTGGAAAAAGTTCCAGTGTTTGTATGCAGCCCTGGCTCCATAAATGGTGAAACAAACTAAGTGCCCCAGTCAAGTAGCTCCAGTATCTCCCTTTCTCTCTCTCTCTCTCTCTCTCTCTCTCTCTCTCTGTCTGTCGTGGCCGAGAAATGGCATCTGGAGGCGTTTGGACAGTAGAGAGATGTTGAAAGCTAAAAAAGAATGAAAATAGATTTGGATTTTGCTCTATTTCTGCTCCATAGATGGGTAACATTGGTTTAATTTGTGATGTTTAAGGTGTATACTGTTAAGAACAGTAGTTCTCCAGAACCATTTATGGTATCTTTAAGGTCACAAGGCCTAAACACAAGCTCTGACTAGATAGATATAAACCACACCAAGCACTGGGTGGTATTCCCTGGAGACAGGGCCTCTGAGTTGTGAATTGGACTGGTGTTTGTGATCCAGAACTAATCCTCCAACATCAGCACCTGATCTCACTGATGTTATAATGGCTGAATACAATCAGATTCTCACAGAAATGTAGGGCAAAAAATGTGGGATAAGCGAGTGTCCACACTGCAAGAGGTATGCTGTTTGAGGCAAAGAACCTCAGCATGAAGAACAGCTGGGGAAGAGAGAGGGCAAGTACACCAAAAACTGAAAGTGTATGTAAATCTGATCTCAGGGGGCTCCAGATATGTACCGCCGGGTTGTGGAACTGAAAGTACAGAAGGAAAGGCATGACAGGGCAGTGGAAGGCCTCTCACTAACACAGAGTGCTGTGTACTAGACATCAGTGATGGGTAGATGTTTGCTTTTTTTAGGTAGTCATGTTAAAACGTTTAGGACACCCCTACATTTATTACTATTTAAAATGTCTATGTTTAGAATCAGATGCACCACATCAGCTGCAAATGATTAGACCATCGTTAAAGAGAACATTTAAGGAGGCTCTTGTTCCAACCTCAGACATTAGTTTGATTTGCACTTGATTGTTGAAGTGAGTGGTATCACCATGGTGAGATCTAAAGAGCTCTCTGAGGCCTTCAGGAAGAAGATTATAGATGTAAATGAGTCTGCGAATGGATGTAAAAAGATTTCAAAACCATTGTAAATGATATTCCTGGCAGTAGAATGACTGATTTCTAAGTGGAGATCATTTAAACCACCTGCCAACACGGCCAGGTCAGGCCATCCTCACAAGTTCAGTCCAAGAGCAGACTGCAAGATACATGAAGGAGTCTCCAACAATCCTAAAATGTCATCATGGAACCTATAAGTGGCTCTTACCACAGCTGATGTCAAGGTACATTCATCTACCATCAGGAAAAGACTGCACAAGGAGGAAACCCTTGCTGTTAAAAACACATCAGGGCGAGACTAAAGTTTGCCAGACAGCACCTTGATAAAGAGCAGGACTTCAAGAACAATGTGCTTTAGACAGATGAAGCCTAAGCTGAATTATTTGGGCACAGTAACAGAAGACAGGTCTTGCACAAACCAACACAGCATCTGAGCACAAGAACCCCATACCAACCATGAAGTACGGAGGAGGGAATGTCATGGTTTAGGGCTGTGTTGCTTCAGCGGGGCCTGGCAAGCTCTCCATCACATAATCTACTATGAATTCTTCACTGTATTAGAGGGTGCTTGAGGAAAATGTGAGACTAAGCTGAAGCTGAAGTGGATACGGACCATGAAACATGACCATGACCCAAAACATTCCAGTAAATTCACAAAGAATGGCTCAAAAGTAAGAAATGGAGAGTTCTGGAACGGCCAGATCAAAGTCTGGCTCTGTGCATTCAAGAAAGCCCTGAAATGCCACACCGCTGAAAGAATTATTATATTATTATAATAATTATAATTATATTATTATGGAGTGTCCTAACTTTTTCACACGACTGTAACTTGTTCTGTGTGTTTTGGCCCTTCACACACATACACACAGACACACACAAACACACACACAGAGTGTATCTGATGACCATCACTGGAAACTCCAGCAACATTAAATATATATAATATCGCCATACTTGATGTTTTTCTCTGAAAAAGCCTATATTTATTTGAGCAGTAGTCCTCCAAATAAATATATTTGGGTGTGTTCCTGCCTTGCGGCCAATGATTCTGGGTCGACTCCAGACCCACCGCCGCCCTGAACTGGATAAGGGTTACAGACAATGAATATTGAAAGTTACACAATCTTCAAAGACCTCCTTTTAAACGTACATGGAGTGGCCTGAATTCAAGTTCAGAAAACATAGCTCACTCACCTCTGTAATAGTGATAATATGTAAAGTTATTAGTACACAAACATATATATATTTTTTTTATATTTGGAAACTTGCGTGTTCTCCTCCTCGTCACACACAGTCAAATGACCCGCTGTGGAGTCAGCTGCGCTGAGTTGTTTGTGCATGCAGATATTACTCAGAAAACAGCTTAGGAAATGATTTATCTCTTGGTTATTAAACTGTGATGAATAAAAGTAAAATAGTTTTTAAGTTTGTGATGATAATAACAGTGTTACTTTACAGAAAACAGTGATCACATTGGTGTAACACGTTCCTTTGTACCAGCTTACCCCCAACACTGGTCATCACACTGAAGGTGTCAGAATAAAGGCTGATTAATAATGTGAAGAAGAACTACTGGAGAAATGACTGATTGCACCTTTAAGTGAAGTTAGACTCGTCTAATCTGGTACGATCCTGGTTTCCGTGAGTAAACAAACTGAGAGCAAAACACTGTGGAGTTCACTGTAATTATTTTATTGAGGAAAAAGCAGATTAACAACATGGTTACAGTGGAGATTTAAAGGAGAAATAAGCAACACTGCCTCTAGTGGAGACAAATGAATATACACCTGAGACTAGAGGAGATTAGTAGCAGACTGTCACTGAATCTAAGTTTTAAAGGAGAAGTCAGTCAAACAGAAGTGAGATTTAAAGAAGTTATCACATCAAACTGCTTCGTGGCTGATTTATCCTCCACACAGTGGGTCTCCCACATGGGGACGGCATGTTTAAATTATACGTGTGACCTCTAGGTGTCAGTATAATGACTGTTTAATTGGGGAAAATGCTGACTGCTCCTTTAAACCCTGTGATGCTCATGCGGCGGTGTGGGGTTGTTCACGTTGGTCTGTGCTGCTCTAGCTGCACTGCTCCGCCCTGATGCTCTTTCTCAGTGGGCTGGTCAGTGAGGGGTGGGTCACTTGGCAGGTGAAGGTGTGTCCAGAGTTCCAGCGCTCTGGGCTGAGTTTCAGGACACTGCTCTGGATGAAGGTTTCGTCTTTCTGCCACTGGGAGCGTCCGCTCTGGGCCTCGGGACCCGCGATGCTGCTGCTGTCTTCCGTCCAGGACACCACCATGGCATCGGGACAAAAGTCCTGAGCCACACACACCACACTGACCTGACACATACGGAGGGGATGCACTACCACCTACACACAAAATACAGAGAGAGGGACAGTCATGGACATGAGCCAGAATCAGCATCAAATAACACACACATCACATCACACACAGACAGGGGATTAGAACAGAGTCTGAGCCAGTTTTGTTTGTTTCTTGGGTAAATCAGTGATGAAAGGAGGAACGGCTAAAAACAAACTGAACAAAAATAAGTTAATTTTCTTTCACTAATAGAGCAGTGAACACAGAAATGTAGTAAAACATTTTACATTTGAAAATCCTCAGATGAATACGGGGCTTAATTATTACACGGACTGATAGCTATATGCATTAATGACATTACATCAGTCTTTGAACAGTTTTGAATGTGTTGCGGTGCAATCGTCTGGAGGAAATGTCGTGGTGTTTTCATTAACACTTTCAACATTAGTTTTGGGTAAAATCCAGAACAAATTGTATCTTATTAAAGGTAGTTAATTCAAAGACTCACTAACGCCTTCATTCACCTACACACAATCAGGACACCAATCAAACCCTTGACCAGAGTACCTGAACCTATCCATTCTGTAGCACTTAATGACCAGCATTCCTGTAAATTTTTTGGGGTCTGGCTTCATACGCATTCATAAGCCGCCCTGAACTCTTCCCCAAAAGACTTCTGAGTTCGCCTCCCCGTTTCAGCCTCTACGGGCGTGGTCCGTACTAGCAAAGTGAAGTTATGTAATAACATAATTTTGGGAGTAGGACCATGCCCGAACTCCTCCTCCTCTCAGCCCTATATATACCCTGCAAATTCACGTCATTTCCGCGTCAGACAAACTTGCCTCATTTAGTTCAGGAGACAGATCTCGACTCAACTGCTTCACGTCAGCTCGCTCCTCTACGCTGGGTCATTCCTGCTGATCCCCATATTCGGAGTTGTGTTCGGCCTTTATCAAGCCCGCTGAGCCTCCTGTTTTAAACTCGCTCCCCCCTCCACCCCGTCTCCACCCTTTTCTCATATTCATTTATCCAACAGGGGGGTATGGTTTCATATGCATTCATAAGCTGCCCTGAACTCTTCCCCAAAAGACTTCTGAGTTCGCCTCCCCGTTTCAGCCTCTACGGGCGTGGTCCGTACTAGCAAATTACACAATAAAACCATTTATTAAAAATACACACAAAACCATGATTGATTGTAAACCAAATTGATTGTAAAAAATAAAGATTGTAAAGTCAATAAACTAAGCGTACACATTTACTAAGAACAGTTCTGAAACATCTCCTCTAATGACTCTATGATATTGATTTTTATAATGAGGTTTGTGACCCTTTCCCACGAATATTCATTAATTTTCAGTAAATATGTTTTGGGTAAATTTAAATTCCTTTTACTGATTTATAACTTCTGTTAGACCTGTGGTGACTGTAATAACCTACATTAGCTAAAACACACCACTTGCTGTAGAAATAGTTTTATTTTATTATCGCTGTCATATAAAAACCTCTAATTTTTAGTTTAAAAATTTGCATTCTGTTAAATTTTCATTCAGAATGATTTTATTCAGAAAATGAACCATTAGAAATGATCTAAAACGATGTAGAAAATGAGTGTTACATTAATTTCCAATGAGCTGATGAAGTTGTCTCCACTTTCTCCTGTAAAACTGGCATTTTTAACTCGATGGACCCTATATATATAGCTATTTTGCTATTCCGTTTATTTGTCAGTGCCTCTTTCAGTTGCATTTAAACAGTAATTATGTGACATATTGAATATGGCTATGTTGTTTTATTTTCTAAAGAACCTTAGCTACTCAAATATATAATCACTTGAGGTTTTCATGCTGACCGATAAATCAATTTTTCTATAAATTTGTCATGTTTTGACCAAAAATTTTACCTAGCGCCTGCTTTTTTTTTCATATTTCTCAATGTACAGCCTTGAAATAATATTCCCACAGTGGATATCTTGACACAGATTGTTAGTGTGAGGTGTATTTTAGTTGAAAACATAAGCATTTTTGATGCTAATTTATTACATGTCATATTACTGTGACAAAATAAATTTTTAGCATCAGACGGACATATTTTTTCTTGATATTCTAAGATCTGGGATGTATGACTGATAAAGTTCTGACAGTCACAGCAGGCCCAGACTTTCAGGAATTTAGTTCAGGGCAAATATGGACAATATCCCAACAAATAAAAACATTTTGGTACTTTGGCAGTTTTCTCAGATGCTGATAATGTTTACAGTTATTATTATTATTATAATCTTTTTAAAAAATGATGAAATATTACTTGTTTATTTAGAAAACACACAATAAATAATTATTTAAGCTTTTTAGTTTATATTTGTTGATCTAATGCAGTGTTATTTGATGTGAAACCTAAAAAAAACCTTGAAAAACTATAAATCAATAATAGAAATATGTTTTTGCTGATGACTCATATTTTTCTGCCCAGAGACAGCGTGGGTTGACGTTATGTGAGTCAAAACGAAACTGAAAGTAAACAGCGTCTTTCTTGTCCCTTTTTCAGCGTTTTTTTTTCTGATTTTAGCGCCTATCATTAGTCTTTCATGACAAGGACATAAGACCAAAATTTTGAAGGAGCGCCTTGATTTTTAGGTGGTTTTTCACACTGGATTACTCCCAGAGGCTTCACAGCACCGCGATGAGAGCACTATTTTTAGAAACGGTAGGATCTGCACTTTCTAACGGTATACAGAGCTCACAGAAGCATTCAGACATTCAAGACTTACAAAGCTGATTATATAAGGTGTGTTTCTACCCCGCAAAATGCGGGATTCGGGTTCAAAGGATAACCCCCTGGAGTCTGAGGGGTTTTCAGACACTCTGGTGTAGTCTGACATGCCTTGATTGCTTTACAAATTGTACGCATCTGAAATTATTTTTTCTCAAAGTGTTACACATGCATTTTTCAGAACTATCTCTGCAACAACAATGTTGAATCAGTAAGAGTGTCATACATCTATATTTTGATTAAATTTACTCTAAACTTAGACTTTCCAAAAACCTATTTTCAGAAGTGCTGATATACTGTGAAAAAACACATTCTAAACATTTCTCACCGGTACCTTTGAGGTCAAAACTTTGTGAACACGGGTCTTGGCAACACACTGCTGATTCTACTTTTCATAAATTGTATGTAATTTTATACTTAGGACATAACAAATGTGAGGTGACACTCTGTTTTTCTCAGTCACTGGCTCCTACATTGCATATGTATGAAGATAGGTGCGAAAACCGAGGTGCAAGGTCCCCACCCCACTGCCTAATGAATGGCCCATTAGCTGTCACCGCCACAGCTGTCAAAAGAGAAGAGACCAGAGACAGATGGTCACAGTTTATCACAGTTTATTGCAAAAGAAGAGAACTAAACAAGCAATAAAAACAAAATAATAAATAACTGGCATGAATTAAAATAAATGGAAAATGTGTTCACATGTAAAGATAGTGATAATATACTAAAGATAGTCATACTGTATATCCTTGTGTGTGTATATATGTTTGAGTCAGTTCAACAAAAGATGCCAGTCTCTAAAACAGTTTCTGTCTGGCTGCATGCAAACGTAGACATCACACTGTTCACACTTCCATGCGGTTTTTGCATATCACACAGCTGTTCAACAAGCTCTTCCATGAATGCCTTGTGGGTCAGGCTGTCCTGTTGCATAAGTTGTTTGTGGAGAATGTAGGCATTGGTAGCAGCAATGTCCAAGAAGTGAAGAAACAGTTTTCTGTACCACTTCAAAGCTTTGTGCTGAGTTGTGTAATGCAAAATGCTAAACTTACAGAGCAGATGTGGAAGGACCATGTGTTTACACGTTGGTGGTTGCAGACTTGGTTAACGCCGTTGTCTTTTGCTTGGAGGTGGAGTATTTTCCATATTTCTGAAAGAAAAATAATATGAAATGTGAGCTTCTGAGCAGTTACAAAGATTAGCTATACATGCCAACAGTCACTACAACTAATAATTACTTGTATTTCAAATACAGTACTTACATATGACCTATGTATAGCAGTACATAGCATAACAAGCTACATAGGATGGCACTATTACATTCACACAGGACATTTACACATTACATTACCACACTAGGCTAAACATATACAGCCATTTACACATAAGCCACACTTATGGTACTGGAGCCTCACATGCTAATGTTAACACTCTCAGCATGCACACTCAGATTAGCAACAGGCTACACTTGAATGTGCCGTTTACACAACAGCAGTTTTTTTTTTTACATTCATTTATGCTTTCATATACAAAGTAATACTTATTTAATTTATTTTTTATTTTAATTTACCCGGAATTCGCGGAGTGTACAAAGTAAGTGCGAAGCGTGGGTTTGTTTCATTTGAAAGAAAATATTTCACTTACCTATCACAAAAATCCTCCTTCGGATCAATCCGCATCTCAAAATAAATCTTTCTTCGTCACTGTCCTCCCCGCTTTCGTCAGACGAGCTAAAACCCTCTTCATTTTCCAAAGCAAAGCTCTCCTGGATGTGTAGCAGTGACTGCGACATGACGAAGCTCCACGAAAACAATTCCGTGACATGTGCTCTGTGTTTGTAACAAGCGAATGGGCATTTTCATGCAAATTATCAGCCAATGATCCTTCACTAGCAGCTGCCGAATTACCATTGTGTCAACATATGAATGGCAGAACGTGTCTATGGGCGGAACAAAAAAGCTTGTGCCTCAAAAATGTGCTGGTTGTTGTTTACGCTTCTCTCACAAGAATATAAATATATATATCATTTCATCCTATATATAGTTGAAAAGTAGACCCTTCAAGGTTTCCGAGGTATGTTGTATTTTTTTTTTTTTTTAGGATAAAATCTCGCAGAGTTATATACGTGTTTATGTGGAATTTTATCCCGCCGGCGGGATAAACCGGTGCATGACTGAGTATCATGTGAGATGGTAGAGAAATAGCATGAGTAAGTTGAATGTCCTTTATTGATTATGATAACAGAAATTCTAGCGTGACTGGTAATTTGAGTATTCAGATGCCGCTGTGGTAAAGGGGTGATGATTGCGAAAAGTGATATAGAGTCAGAGTTGGTCTTAAGATGGACAAGATCATTGCATTGTCAGAAATCAAATTGATCAACTAATAATAGATTTTTAATGTATAACCAGCTAAATGTCATTAAGCTACGATATAACAATAATAGTGACATTTATCTGGGGCCACCATGACAGTGCATCAGGCTGGATGCACTGGACAGAGTGTTGCTAAGTCCAATTTCTACTTCACTGTAATTGATGGTGATTGGGTAATAGTGAGAGGTCTGAAGCGGGCAGCAATAGGTGGAAAGTGGATTAGTAGCAGCCTTGAAGTCAAGTACTACAGATGGGCAGCATTAATAAAGTGAGATATTATTTGTTGGCAGGTGTGCCCTGGTGGTGCCTTTACAATGGCATAGAGGGAATTGAGAACAGAATGATGATCTAGATGGATGACAGATGAGGCCAGTTAAGAAGCCCGAAAAAGGTCAGCACCGCAGGAAAGGCGAGATAGAAAGAAGGCATTTTGTCACACAGGAGAAAACTCTGAAAGAGAAAAATCCAAAAGGTGCTGAGGAGCTCAAGCAAGGTGGCAAGGTAGAAAGTTGACTACAAGATAACGAAGATGCCTAGTGGGTGTTGAAAAAACAGGTTCCAGAGGTGGCATCAAGTGTCTAAGTGCTGGTCCAAGGTAACCTGGGGAGAGAGCATAAGCTGGAATTTAGGGGCTAGATAGCAGCGTGGTTGTGAAGATAGGAGGACAGGTTGAAAGTCCACAGCACCTGGAGGAATCAGTGCGAACAGTACCATAGGAGGCAGGGTGAGGTGCTGTTGCTAGCAAGAGATGAAAGAGTAAGGTCCTCGCTGGCACCAGCTGGAAAGTTAGAAGCTGAGAGTGACAAGGCTGCATGTGAGAGGGTGAATTGAATTTGAGTTGGCGTCAAGGGCCTGAGTGCTGTGTAGGGGGGCTGGTCCAAGGCCACGCCTGAGAAGATAGCATAAGCTGGAACTTAGGGGCTCAGAGTGGCATGATCACAAAGAGGAGAGGTCAGTTTGAAAGCCCGCAGCTGCTGGAAGAATTAGTACGAGCAGTACCATAAGAGGCAGTGCGAGGTGCAGTCACTAGGAGAAGCTTAGCTGCCAGCAGAAGCAGAAGGTAAGATCCAGCAGGAGAGAGTGCAAGCCGTACAGTGGACGCAGGGTGCCGTTTGTTTGTGAGGAGAAGGCATAGGCATGAGCATCCACAGCAGTTTCTGAGGAGAGAGTGCAAGCTGAGATGTTCGAGGTGGGCGGTGCGGCCGCAAACCTATGGGATTGGGACGAAGGTCTGTGGCATGAGAGAGGAGGGCTGTAAAGGAAGAGGCAGGATGCAGCAAAACCACGAGGGGAAGGGGATTAGGATGAAGGTCCACATCAGGAGAGAGGGTGTGCTGTAAAGGAAGAGGCGGGGTGCGGGACAGCCACAAATGAGAGGATTAGGACATGGCCTGTAACGGCACCCGGGAAGACAATGAGCTGGAAAGTCAGAGACTCGGAGTAGTGCAGCAGCAAGAAGAGGGGGATGAAGGTCCACCGAAGCACCTGAAAACAGAGCAGGAGCTAGAAGCTGTAGAGTGTGAGCAGCAAGGCAGCACAGAGGAGGGTCTGGTATGATAGTCCACAGCAGCATCTGGAAAGAGAGTATAAACTGGAAGCAGGAGGGTAGGAGAAGCACATCAGCAGAGGAATCAGGATGAGGGTCTGCAGCAGCACCTAAAGAGAAAAATGAGAATTGTAATGTTAGAGGCAGGGTATGGCGCGACCGCAAATGGAAGAGGTTGGGATGAGTGTCCATGACGTATGCAAGCTGCTGATGTAGAGGCTGGGAGAATGAGATGATCGGATGGGAGCGAATCTAGGGTGAGGAAGCTGTGCAGCAAGGAGACTGCATAGAATGCCCAGAGTGCCAGGCAGGAGGCAGGCCCGCAACAGCAACCTGTAGAGGGGGTGTGAGCTGGAAAGTATGAGGCATAGAGCAGCAGCAGGGGTAGAGGGTGGAAAGAGAATGAATCAGCATTGAGGAAGCCATGCAGTGAGAAGAATGCATCGAGTGCCCAGAGCACTGGACAGGAGACAGGCCCGCCGCAGCACTTATAGAGGGGTGCAGGCTGGAAGGTCTGAGACATGCAGCTGCGGCTGAAATGGGGGAAGAGGTGAGATGATGAAGGGAGGGGTGGGATGAAAAGGGGAGGGGTGGGATGATGCGTAGAGACAGATGTAGACGAAGAAAAGGGGGAGGAGTGGGATGATAAAGGGAGGGGTGGGATGATCTGTGGAGACAGATGTAGAGGAAGAAAATGGGGGAGGGGTGGGATGATAAAGGGAGAGGTGAGAAGATGCGTAGAGAGGATAAGAGAACGAAACGAACTTGGAGGGCTGTGTCTAAATGGGTGCAATGCTGGCAATCAAGGCAATGTTCAGATGGAAAGAGGAGCCGATTTGGAATGGAGGCTTAAACATGCTGCCTGCTTTTTTTTTTTTCAAACATTTCAGATAGGACCATCTTAGCAAGATGTGTGTAGGTAAACTACTGCCCTGGAGATGTGCATAAATATTGCAGATTCTAAGCCATTATCCAATTCAGCTCAGATAATTAGATATTATTATTTATTATTATCAAAACAGCCCTCTAAGGCACGGACCTGTGAGACAGCAAAGACTATAAGACATTGAGGCTAATGTCTCCAGCTTAGACACAACCAGAAAGGGTAATGGGAAGACGAAGAATACTCCACCAGGGGGCGTTGAGTCGGAGATAGAAGGTTGTGACATCATCGCATTGATGCGCAGGGGATCCTTACACCGGCAGACGGGTTTCTCTCTTTAGCTGAGTGAGCGAAGTGGACGCCATTGTTTCGGAGCACGTTGCTGGAATGCCGAGGCTGTTCTGCCGGAGAGGAGGAAATGAGAGTCTCAAGGCACTGTAGAGCTTGTAGCTGTGGAGCAGCAGCCATGACGACGGTAGATTCGCGTTCCCCAAAACACGAGGCAGTCCCGTAGCAGCGTAGCCGGAGATGAATATAAGGGTCGGAGGCAGATGTGTGGGGTCACTTGGGAGGCCGAATGCAGTGGGAGGAGAAGCAGGAGAACAGAGCACCGATCCAGAGTAGGTAAGACAGCAGTCGTCGAAGCAGTCGAGTCGAGATCCGTCTCCTGAACTAAATGAGGCGAGTTTGTCTGACGCGGAAATGACGTGAATTTGCAAGGTATATATAGGGCTGAGAGGAGGAGGAGTTCGGGCGTGGTCCTACTCCCAAAATTATGTTATTACTTAACTTCACTTATATGGGAATTTTTGGTGCCTTCACCAAAGACTGTAGCACAGTGTTAGAGCTCAGTACAAAAACCTCACTTCTACAGTGCTTCTACTGCACTGAACACTGCAGTGAACTCCAGCACAGAGTTCAAAACCAGCTCAAACTGGACTAAATGACCACAATTGGTTCAGGAGCTGATCTCAGACTCATGATCAGTCTCCCCCTGAACTGAGCGGGGGTCTCTGGGTTCAACTGTGTGTATATAAGGCAGGTTTAAGGCCACTTTAAGTCATGGTGGGGTTTTGGTGTGAGAGCTGTGTTGAACTGTAGCACTGTGATGCACTGCCAGAGCAGCCGTGACAAGCGCAGTAATAAACAGTCTCGTCGTCAGATCCGTCTCGTTCTTGTAATCCAGATTCACTGTTAATGAATCGAGCTGGGAGTCCACTGGCCCTGGTGCTGTCAAAAAGCAGGAACTTTGGAGCTTCACCAGGTTTCTGTTGGTACCATGTTAATGCCCAATCACCGCTACTCAGAGCACAGGATCTTCAGGTTTTGGCCGAGTTGAGCTGACAGAGTCTTCTCCTGGGTCAACATTAGAGTGTCCAGACCTGTGACAATAAACAGAGTGGAGATATTTCAGAAACCAAACTATGTTAATTGATGAATTTTTTAAGTAATGCAGTGTTTAGAAGGAAAGTTCCAGTCCTTGCTCCAGAGGTGTTAACCGGCCAGGTGCAAGTTACAAACTAAAATGCTTTCTGAAAAAAAACAAAAAAGTTACTGAAATGCTCAGCAGGTTTTAGGTTCTAACTGCGTCAGCATGTGCTACACACGCCAAACTATTACTTGGTTATTTTAAAAATAAGATACTGTGTATGTAGAAGGGTGAGATAAGAAAAGCCTAGTCAGTCCAAAATACTCTACACTGCATCTGTGTTTTGCTTTATTTGATGAATAACAAGCTAATAAATTTAATTCCAATATATTCAAGACCAATAAACCTATTAAGAGAAAATCTCAGTTACGTAAGTCCTCATATCTCAGCTTTGGGATGAGAAAAGCTGAAAATAATCACACCCCTGTGTAAGTCAGGACCTGCTTAATCAACATCGTGAGTTTGGAAGAAATCTGAGATGGTCAAAAATTTAGTCTAAAAAAAAACAAAGAGGTACCCCTTAGTGTTTTTTTGGGTGAAAAAAGTGACCTCCTCAGATCTTCTTCAAACTCACACCGTGTGTCAGGGAGGTCCTGACGAAGAGAGTGGTGTGGTAATTTTTGCCCTACCACATCCCAAAGCTGAGACATAGGGACACGTTGTGCTGCATAAAATGTATAACTGTAAATTTCATGATGGAATTCCTACTTCCAGTGAAGCTAGGTAAACCCATGAGTAGAAGGGTGAGATAAGAAAAGCCTAGTCAGTCCAATATACTCTACACTGCATCTGTATTTTGCTTTATTGGACGTATAACAAGTTAAAACATTTAATTCCAATATATTCAACACCAATAAACCTATTGAGAGAAAATTCCAGTTACGTAAGTCCTCATATCTCAGCGTTGGGATGAGATAGACTGAAAATAATCACACCCCTGTGTACGTCAGAACCTGCTTAATCAACATCGTTAGTTTGGAAGAAATCTGAGACGGTCAAAAATTTAGTCTAAAAAAACACCAAGTGGGCATCCCTTAGTGTTTTTTTGGGTGAAAAATGTGACCGCCTCAGGTCATCTTCAAACTCACACCGTGTGTCAGGGAGGTCCTGACGAAGGGAGTGGTGTGGTAATTTTTGCCCTACCACATCCCAAAACTGAGACATAGGGACACGTTGTGCTGCATAAAATGTATAACTGTAAATTTCATGATGGGATTCCTACTTCCAGTGAAGCTAGGTAAACACAAGAGTAGAAGGGTACGATCAGAAAAGCCTAGGCAGTCCAATATATCCTACATTGCATCTGTATTTTGCTTTATTGGACGTATAAAAAGCTCATGAATTTAATTCCAATATATTCAACACCAATAAACCTATTGAGAGAAAATCACAGTTAAGTTTGTCCTCATATCTCAGCTTTGGGATGAGATAGGCTGAAAGTAATCACACCTTTGTGTAAGTCAGGACCTGCCTAATCAACATCGTGAGTTTGGAAGAAATCTGAGATGGTCAAAAATTTAGTCTAAAAAAACACAAAGGGGTACCCCTTAGTGTTTTTTTGGCTGAAATATGTGACCTCCTCAGATCTTCTTCAAACCCACACCGTGTGTCAGGGAGGTCCTGACGAAGACAGTGGTGTGGTAATTGTTGCCCTACCACATCCCCAAACTGAGATATAGGGACATGTTGTGCTGCATAAAATGTATAACTGTAAATTTCATGATGGGATACCTACTTCCAGTTAAGCTAGGTAAACACAAGAGTAGAAGGGTGCGATCAGAAAAGCCTAGTCAGTCCAATATATCCTACATTGCATCTGTATTTTGCTTTATTGGACATATAACAAGCTCATAAATTTAATTCCAATATATTCAACACCAATAAACCTATTGAGAGAAAATCCCAGTTACGTTAATCCTCATATCTCAGCTTTGGGGTGAGATAGGCTGAAAATAATCACACCCCTGTGTAAGTCAGGACCTGCTTAATCAACATCATGAGTTTGGAAGAAATCTGAGACGGTCAAAAATGTAGTCTAAAAAAACACAAAGTGGTACCCCTTAGGGTTTTTTTGGGTGAAATATGTGACCTCCTCAGATCTTCTTCAACCCCACACCGTGTGTCAGAGAGGTCCTCACAAAGACGGTGGTGTGGTAATTGTTGCCCTAACACATCCCAAAACTGAGATATAGGGACATGTTGTGCTGCATATAATGTATAACTGTAAATTTCATGATGGGATTCCTACTTCCAGTGAAGCTAGGTAAACACAAGAGTAGAAGGGTACGATCAGAAAAGCCTAGTCAGTCCAATATATCCTACATTGCATCTGTATTTTGCTTTATTGGACGTATAACAAGCTCATGAATTTAATTCCAATATATTCAACACTAATAAACCTATTGAGAGAAAATCCCAGTTAAATTTGTCCCCATATCTCAGCTTTGGGATGAGATAGGCTGAACGTAATCACACCTTTGTGTAAGTCAGGACCTGCCTAATCAACATCGTGAGTTTGGAAGAAATCTGAGATGGTCAAAAATTTAGTCTAAAAAAACACAAAGGGGTACCCCTTAGTGTTTTTTTGGGTGAAATATATGACCTCCTCAGATCTTCTTCAAACCCACACCGTGTGTCAGGGAGGTCCTGACAAAGACGGTGGTGTGGTAATTGTTGCCCTAGCACATCCCAAAGCTGAGATATAGGGACATGTTGTGCTGCATAAAATGTATAACTGTAAATTTCATGATGGGATTCCTACTTCCAGTGAAGCTAGGTAAACACAAGAGTAGAAGGGTGCGATCAGAAAAGCCTAGTCAGTCCAATATATCCTACATTGCATCTGTATTTTGCTTTATTGGACGTATAACAAGCTCATAAATTTAATTCCAATATATTCAACACCAATGAACCTATTGAGAGAAGATCCAAGTTACGTTAATCCTCATATATCAGCTTTGGTGTGAGATAGGCTGAAAATAATCACACCCATGTGTAAGTCAGCACCTGCTTAATCAACATCATGAGTTTGGAAGAAATCTGAGACGGTCAAAAATTTAATCTAAAAAAACACAAAGGGGTACCCCTTAGTTTTTTTTTTGGTGAAATATGTGACCTCCTCAGAACTCCTTCAACCCCACACCGTGTGTCAGGGAGGTCCTCACAAAGACAGTGGTGTGGTAATTGTTGCCCTACCACATCCCAAAACTGAGATATAGGGACATGTTGTGCTGCATATAATGTAAAACTGTAAATTTCATGATGGGATTCCTACTTCCAGTGAAGCTAGGTAAACACAAGAGTAGAAGGGTACGATCAGAAAAGCCTAGTCAGTCCAATATATCCTACATTGCATCTGTATTTTGCTTTATTGGACGTATAAAAAGCTCATGAATTTAATTCCAATATATTCAACACTAATAAACCTATTGAGAGAAAATCCCAGTTAAATTTGTCCCCATATCTCAGCTTTGGGATGAGATAGGCTGAACGTAATCACACCTTTGTGTAAGTCAGGACCTGCCTAATCAACATCGTGAGTTTGGAAGAAATCTGAGATGGTCAAAAATTTAGTCTAAAAAAAAACACAAAGGGGTACCCCTTAGTGTTTTTTTGGGTGAAATATGTGACCTCCTCAGATCTTCTTCAAACCCACACCGTGTGTCAGGGAGGTCCTGACAAAGACAGTGGTATGGTAATTGTTGCCCTACCACATCCCAAAACTGAGATATAGGGACATGTTTTGCTGCATAAAATGTATAACTGTAAATTTCATGATGGGATTCCTACTTCCAGTGAAGCTAGGTAAACACAAGAGTAGAAGTGTGCGATCAGAAAAGCCTAGTCAGTCCAATATATCCTACATTGCATCTGTATTTTTCTTTATTGGACGTATAACAAGCTCATAAATTTAATTCCAATATATTCAACACCAATAAACCTACTGAGAGAAAATCCAAGTTACGTTAATCCTCATATCTCAGCTTTGGGGTGAGATAGGCTGAAAATAATCAAACCCCTGTGTAAGTCAGGACCTGCTTAATCAACATCATGAGTTTGGAAGAAATCTGAGATGGTCAAAAAATTAATCTAAAAAAACACAAAGGGGTACCCCTTAGTGTTTGTTTGGGTGAAATATGTGACCTCCTCAGATCTTCTTCAACCCCACACCGTGTGTCAGGGAGGTCCTCACAAAGACAGTGGTGTGGTAATTGTTGCCCTACCACATCCCAAAACTGAGATATAGGGACATGTTGTGCTGCATAAAATGTATAACTGTAAATTTCATGATGGGATTCCTACTTCCAGTGAAGCTAGGTAAACACAAGAGTAGAAGGGTGCGATCAGAAAAGCCTAGTCAGTCCAATATATCCTACATTGCATCTGTATTTTGCTTTATTGGACGTATAACAAGCTCATAAATTTAATTCCAATATATTCAACACCAATAAACCTATTGAGAGAAAATCCAAGTTACGTTAATCCTCATATCTCAGCTTTGGGATGAGATAGGCTGAAAGTAATCACACCTTTGTGTAAGTCAGGACGTGCCTAATCAACATCATGAGTTTGGAAGAAATCTGAGATGGTCAAAAATTTAGTCTAAAAAAACACAAAGGGGTACCCCTTAGTGTTTGTTTGGGTGAAATATGTGACCTCCTCAGATCTTCTTCAACCCCACACCGTGTGTCAGGGAGGTCCTCACAAAGACAGTGGTGTGGTAATTGTTGCCCTACCACATCCCAAAACTGAGATATAGGGACATGTTGTGCTGCATAAAATGTATAACTGTAAATTTCATGATGGGATTCCTACTTCCAGTGAAGCTAGGTAAACACAAGAGTAGAAGGGTGCGATCAGAAAAGCCTAGTCAGTCCAATATATCCTACATTGCATCTGTATTTTGCTTTATTGGACGTATAACAAGCTCATAAATTTAATTCCAATATATTCAACACCAATAAACCTATTGAGAGAAAATCCAAGTTACGTTAATCCTCATATCTCAGCTTTGGGATGAGATAGGCTGAAAGTAATCACACCTTTGTGTAAGTCAGGACGTGCCTAATCAACATCATGAGTTTGGAAGAAATCTGAGATGGTCAAAAATTTAGTCTAAAAAAACACAAAGGGGTACCCCTTAGTGTTTTTTTGGGTGAAATATGTGACCTCCTCAGATCTTCTTCAACCCCACACCGTGTGTCAGGGAGGTCCTGACAAAGACAGTGGTGTGGTAATTGTTGCCCTAGCACATCCCAAAGCTGAGATATAGGGACATATTGTGCTGCATAAAATGTATAACTGTAAATTTCATGATGGGATTCCTACTTCCAGTGAAGCTAGGTAAACACATGAGTAGAAGGGTGCGATCAGAAAAGCCTAGTCAGTCCAATATATCCTACATTGCATCTGTATTTTGCTTTATTGGACGTATAAAAAGCTCATGAATTTAATTCCAATATATTCAACACCAATAAACCTATTGAGAGAAAATCCCAGTAACTATAGACCTCATATCTCAGCTTTGGGATGAGATAGGCTGAAAATAATCACACCTTTGTGTAAGTCAGGACCTGCCTAATCAACATCGTGAGTTTGGAAGAAATCTGAGATGGTCAAAAATTTAGTCTAAAAAAAACACAAAGGGGTACCCCTTAGTGTTTTTTTGGGTGAAATATGTTACCTCCTCAGATCTTCTTCAAACCCACACCGTGTGTCAGGGAGGTCCTCACAAAGACAGTGGTATGGTAATTGTTGCCCTACCACATCCCAAAACTGAGATATAGGGACATGTTTTGCTGCATAAAATGTATAACTGTAAATTTCATGATGGGATTCCTACTTCCAGTGAAGCTAGGTAAACACAAGAGTAGAAGGGTGCGATCAGAAAAGCCTAGTCAGTCCAATATATCCTACATTGCATCTGTATTTTTCTTTATTGGACGTATTACAAGCTCATAAATTTAATTCCAATATATTCAACACCAATAAACCTATTGAGAGAAAATCCAAGTTACGTTAATCCTCATATCTCAGCTTTGGGGTGAGATAGGCTGAAAATAATCACACCCCTGTGTAAGTCAGGACCTGCTTAATCAACATCATGAGTTTGGAAGAAATCTGAGACGGTCAAAAATTTAATCTAAAAAAAACACAAAGGGGTACCCCTTAGTGTTTTTTTGGGTGAAATATGTGACCTCCTCAGATCTTCTTCAGCCCCACACCGTGTGTCAGGGAGGTCCTCACAAAGACAGTGGTGTGGTAATTGTTGCCCTACCACATCCAAAAACTGAGATATAGGGACATGTTTTGCTGCTTAAAATGTATAACTGTAAATTTCATGATGGGATTCCTACTTCCAGTGAAGCTAGGTAAACACGAGAGTAGAAGGGTGCGATCAGAAAAGCCTAGTCAGTCCAATATATCCTACATTGCATCTGTATTTTTCTTTATTGGACGTAGAACAAGCTCATAAATTTAATTCCAATATATTCAACACCAATAAACCTACTGAGAGAAAATCCAATTCATGTTAATCCTCATATCTCAGCTTTGGGGTGAGATAGGCTGAAAATAATCACACCCATGTGTAAGTCAGGACCTGCTTAATCAACATCATGAGTTTGGAAGAAATCTGAGACGGTCAAAAATTTAATCTAAAAAAACACAAAGGGTTACCCCTTAGTTTTTTTTGGGTGAAATATGTGACCTCCTCAGATCTCCTTCAACCCCACACCGTGTGTCAGGGAGGTCCTCACAAAGACAGTGGTGTGGTAATTGTTGCCCTACCACATCCCAAAACTGAGATATAGGGACATGTTGTGCTGCATAAAATGTATAACTGTAAATTTCATGATGGGATTCCTACTTCCAGTGAAGCTAGGTAAACACAAGAGTAGAAGGGTGCGATCAGAAAAGCCTAGTCAGTCCAATATATCCTACATTGCATCTGTATTTTGCTTTATTGGACGTACAACAAGCTCATAAATTTAATTCCAATATATTCAACACCAATAAACCTATTGAGAGAAAATCCAAGTTACGTTAATCCTCATATCTCAGCTTTGGGGTGAGATAGGCTGAAAATAATCACACCCATGTGTAAGTCAGGACCTGCTTAATCAACATCATGAGTTTGAAAGAAATCTGAGACGGTCAAAAATTGAGTCTAAAAAAACACAAAGGGGTACCCCTTAGTGTTTTTTTGGGTGAAATATGTGACCTCCTCAGATCTTCTTCAAACCCACAACGTGTGTCAGGGTGGTCCTGACAAATACAGTGGTGTGGTAATTGTTGCCCTACCACATCCCAAAGCTGAGATATAGGGACATGTTTTTCTGCTTAAAATGTATAACTGTAAATTTCATGATGGGATTCCTACTTCCAGTGAAGCTAGGTAAACACAAGAGTAGAAGGGTGCGATCAGAAAAGCCTAGTCAGTCCAATATATCCTACATTGCATCTGTATTTTGCTTTATTGGACATATAACAAGCTCATAAATTTAATTCCAATATATTCAACACCAATAAACCTATTGAGAGAAAATCCCAGTTAAGTTTGTCCTCATATCTCAGCTTTGGGATGAGATAGGCTGAAAATAATCACACCTTTGTGTAAGTCAGGACCAGCCTAATCAACACCGTGAGTTTGGAAGAAATCTGAGACGGTCAAAAATTGAGTCTAAAAAAACACAAAGGGGTACCCCTTAGTGTTTTTTTGGGTGAAATATGTGACCTCCTCAGATCTTCTTCAAACCCACACCGTGTGTCAGGGTGGTCCTGACAAAGACAGTGGTGTGGTAATTGTTGCCCTACCACATCCCAAAGCTGAGATATAGGGACATGTTTTGCTGCATAAAATGTATAACTGTAAATTTCATGATGGGATTCCTACTTCCAGTGAAGCTAGGTAAACACAAGAGTAGAAGGGTGCGATCAGAAAAGCCTAGTCAGTCCAATATATCCTACATTGCATCTGTATTTTGCTTTATTGGACATATAACAAGCTCATAAATTTAATTCCAATATATTCAACACCAATAAACCTATTGAGAGAAAATCCCAGTTAAGTTTGTCCTCATATCTCAGCTTTGGGATGAGATAGGCTGAAAATAATCACACCTTTGTGTAAGTCAGGACCAGCCTAATCAACACCGTGAGTTTGGAAGAAATCTGAGACGGTCAAAAATTGAGTCTAAAAAAACACAAAGGGGTACCCCTTAGTGTTTTTTTGGGTGAAATATGTGACCTCCTCAGATCTTCTTCAAACCCACACCGTGTGTCAGGGTGGTCCTGACAAATACAGTGGTGTGGTAATTGTTGCCCTACCACATCCCAAAGCTGAGATATAGGGACATGTTTTTCTGCATAAAATGTATAACTATAAATTTCATGATGGGATTCCTACTTCCAGTGAAGCTAGGTAAACACAAGAGTAGAAGGGTGCGATCAGAAAAGCCTAGTCAGTCCAATATATCCTACATTGCATCTGTATTTTGCTTTATTGGACATATAACAAGCTCATAAATTTAATTCCAATATATTCAACACCAATAAACCTATTGAGAGAAAATCCCAGTTAAGTTTGTCCTCATATCTCAGCTTTGGGATGAGATAGGCTGAAAATAATCACACCTTTGTGTAAGTCAGGACCTGCCTAATCAACACCGTGAGTTTGGAAGAAATCTGAGACGGTCAAAAATTGAGTCTAAAAAAACACAAAGGGGTACCCCTTAGTGTTTTTTTGGGTGAAATATGTGACCTCCTCAGATCTTCTTCAAACCCACACCGTGTGTCAGAAAGGTCCTGACAAAGACAGTGGTGTGGTAATTGTTGCCCTACCACATCCCAAAGCTGAGATATAGGGACATGTTTTGCTGCATAAAATGTATAACTGTAAATTTCATGATGGGATTCCTACTTCCAGTGAAGCTAGGTAAACACAAGAGTAGAAGGGTGCGATCAGAAAAGCCTAGTCAGTCCAATATATCCTACATTGCATCTGTATTTTGCTTTATTGGACATATAACAAGCTCATAAATTTAATTCCAATATATTCAACACCAATAAACCTATTGAGAGAAAATCCCAGTTAAGTTTGTCCTCATATCTCAGCTTTGGGATGAGATAGGCTGAAAATAATCACACCTTTGTGTAAGTCAGGACCAGCCTAATCAACACCGTGAGTTTGGAAGAAATCTGAGACGGTCAAAAATTGAGTCTAAAAAAACACAAAGGGGTACCCCTTAGTGTTTTTTTGGGTGAAATATGTGACCTCCTCAGATCTTCTTCAAACCCACACCGTGTGTCAGGGTGGTCCTGACAAAGACAGTGGTGTGGTAATTGTTGCCCTACCACATCCCAAAGCTGAGATATACGGACATGTTTTTCTGCATAAAATGTATAACTGTAAATTTCATGATGGGATTCCTACTTCCAGTGAAGCTAGGTAAACACAAGAGTAGAAGGGTGCGATCAGAAAAGCCTAGTCAGTCCAATATATCCTACATTGCATCTGTATTTTGCTTTATTGGACGTATAAAAAGCTCATAAATTTAATGCCAATATATTCAACACCAATAAACCTATTGAGAGAAATTCCCAGTTAAGTTTGTCCTCATATCTCAGCTTTGGGATGAGATAGGCTGAAAATAATCACACCTTTGTGTAAGTCAGGACTTGCCTAATCAACACCGTGAGTTTGGAAGAAATCTGAGACGGTCAAAAATTTAGTCTAAAAAACACAAATGGGTACCCCTTAGTGTTTTTTTTTGGGTGAAATATGTGACCTCCTCAGCTCTTCTTCAAACCCACACCGTGTGTCAGAGAGGTCCTGACAAAGACAGTGGTGTGGTAATTGTTGCCCTACCACATCCCAAAGCTAAGATATAGGGACATGCTGTGCTGCATAAAATGTATAACTGTAAATTTCATGATGGGATTCCTACTTTCAGTGAAGCTAGGTAAACACAAGAGTAGAAGGGTGCGATCAGAAAAGCCTAGTCAGTCCAATATATCCTACATTGCATCTGTATTTTGCTTTATTGGACATATAACAAGCTCATAAATTTAATTCCAATATATTCAACACCAATAAACCTATTGAGAGAAAATCCCAGTTACGTTTGTCCTCATATCTCAGCTTTGGGATGAGATAGGCTGAAAATAATCACACCTTTGTGTAAGTCAGGACCAGCCTAATCAACACCGTGAGTTTGGAAGAAATCTGAGACGGTCAAAAATTGAGTCTAAAAAAACACAAAGGGGTACCCCTTAGTGTTTTTTTGGGTGAAATATGTGACCTCCTCAGATCTTCTTCAAACCCACAACGTGTGTCAGGGTGGTCCTGACAAATACAGTGGTGTGGTAATTGTTGCCCTACCACATCCCAAAGCTGAGATATAGGGACATGTTTTTCTGCTTAAAATGTATAACTGTAAATTTCATGATGGGATTCCTACTTCCAGTGAAGCTAGGTAAACACAAGAGTAGAAGGGTGCGATCAGAAAATCCTAGTCAGTCCAATATATCCTACATTGCATCTGTATTTTGCTTTATTGGACATATAACAAGCTCATAAATTTAATTCCAATATATTCAACACCAATAAACCTATTGAGAGAAAATCCCAGTTAAGTTTGTCCTCATATCTCAGCTTTGGGATGAGATAGGCTGAAAATAATCACACCTTTGTGTAAGTCAGGACCAGCCTAATCAACACCGTGAGTTTGGAAGAAATCTGAGACGGTCAAAAATTGAGTCTAAAAAAACACAAAGGGGTACCCCTTAGTGTTTTTTTGGGTGAAATATGTGACCTCCTCAGATCTTCTTCAAACCCACACCGTGTGTCAGGGTGGTCCTGACAAAGACAGTGGTGTGGTAATTGTTGCCCTACCACATCCCAAAGCTGAGATATAGGGACATGTTTTGCTGCATAAAATGTATAACTGTAAATTTCATGATGGGATTCCTACTTCCAGTGAAGCTAGGTAAACACAAGAGTAGAAGGGTGCGATCAGAAAAGCCTAGTCAGTCCAATATATCCTACATTGCATCTGTATTTTGCTTTATTGGACATATAACAAGCTCATAAATTTAATTCCAATATATTCAACACCAATAAACCTATTGAGAGAAAATCCCAGTTAAGTTTGTCCTCATATCTCAGCTTTGGGATGAGATAGGCTGAAAATAATCACACCTTTGTGTAAGTCAGGACCAGCCTAATCAACACCGTGAGTTTGGAAGAAATCTGAGACGGTCAAAAATTGAGTCTAAAAAAACACAAAGGGGTACCCCTTAGTGTTTTTTTGGGTGAAATATGTGACCTCCTCAGATCTTCTTCAAACCCACACCGTGTGTCAGGGTGGTCCTGACAAATACAGTGGTGTGGTAATTGTTGCCCTACCACATCCCAAAGCTGAGATATAGGGACATGTTTTTCTGCATAAAATGTATAACTATAAATTTCATGATGGGATTCCTACTTCCAGTGAAGCTAGGTAAACACAAGAGTAGAAGGGTGCGATCAGAAAAGCCTAGTCAGTCCAATATATCCTACATTGCATCTGTATTTTGCTTTATTGGACATATAACAAGCTCATAAATTTAATTCCAATATATTCAACACCAATAAACCTATTGAGAGAAAATCCCAGTTAAGTTTGTCCTCATATCTCAGCTTTGGGATGAGATAGGCTGAAAATAATCACACCTTTGTGTAAGTCAGGACCTGCCTAATCAACACCGTGAGTTTGGAAGAAATCTGAGACGGTCAAAAATTGAGTCTAAAAAAACACAAAGGGGTACCCCTTAGTGTTTTTTTGGGTGAAATATGTGACCTCCTCAGATCTTCTTCAAACCCACACCGTGTGTCAGAAAGGTCCTGACAAAGACAGTGGTGTGGTAATTGTTGCCCTACCACATCCCAAAGCTGAGATATAGGGACATGTTTTGCTGCATAAAATGTATAACTGTAAATTTCATGATGGGATTCCTACTTCCAGTGAAGCTAGGTAAACACAAGAGTAGAAGGGTGCGATCAGAAAAGCCTAGTCAGTCCAATATATCCTACATTGCATCTGTATTTTGCTTTATTGGACATATAACAAGCTCATAAATTTAATTCCAATATATTCAACACCAATAAACCTATTGAGAGAAAATCCCAGTTAAGTTTGTCCTCATATCTCAGCTTTGGGATGAGATAGGCTGAAAATAATCACACCTTTGTGTAAGTCAGGACCAGCCTAATCAACACCGTGAGTTTGGAAGAAATCTGAGACGGTCAAAAATTGAGTCTAAAAAAACACAAAGGGGTACCCCTTAGTGTTTTTTTGGGTGAAATATGTGACCTCCTCAGATCTTCTTCAAACCCACACCGTGTGTCAGGGTGGTCCTGACAAAGACAGTGGTGTGGTAATTGTTGCCCTACCACATCCCAAAGCTGAGATATAGGGACATGTTTTTCTGCATAAAATGTATAACTGTAAATTTCATGATGGGATTCCTACTTCCAGTGAAGCTAGGTAAACACAAGAGTAGAAGGGTGCGATCAGAAAAGCCTAGTCAGTCCAACATATCCTACATTGCATCTGTATTTTGCTTTATTGGACGTATAAAAAGCTCATAAATTTAATGCCAATATATTCAACACCAATAAACCTATTGAGAGAAATTCCCAGTTAAGTTTGTCCTCATATCTCAGCTTTGGGATGAGATAGGCTGAAAATAATCACACCTTTGTGTAAGTCAGGACTTGCCTAATCAACACCGTGAGTTTGGAAGAAATCTGAGACGGTCAAAAATTTAGTCTAAAAAACACAAATGGGTACCCCTTAGTGTTTTTTTTGGGTGAAATATGTGACCTCCTCAGCTCTTCTTCAAACCCACACCGTGTGTCAGAGAGGTCCTGACAAAGACAGTGGTGTGGTAATTGTTGCCCTACCACATCCCAAAGCTGAGATATAGGGACATGTTTTGCTGCATAAAATGTATAACTGTAAATTTCATGATGGGATTCCTACTTCCAGTGAAGCTAGGTAAACACAAGAGTAGAAGGGTGCGATCAGAAAAGCCTAGTCAGTCCAATATATCCTACATTGCATCTGTATTTTGCTTTATTGGACATATAACAAGCTCGAAAATTTAATTCCAATATATTCAACATCAATAAACCTATTGAGAGAAAATCCCAGTTAAGTTTGTCCTCATATCTCAGCTTTGGGATGAGATAGGCTGAAAATAATCACACCTTTGTGTAAGTCAGGACCAGCCTAATCAACACCGTGAGTTTGGAAGAAATCTGAGACGGTCAAAAATTGAGTCTAAAAAAACACAAAGGGGTACCCCTTAGTGTTTTTTTGGGTGAAATATGTGACCTCCTCAGATCTTCTTCAAACCCACACCGTGTGTCAGGGTGGTCCTGACAAAGACAGTGGTGTGGTAATTGTTGCCCTACCACATCCCAAAGCTGAGATATAGGGACATGTTTTTCTGCATAAAATGTATAACTGTAAATTTCATGATGGGATTCCTACTTCCAGTGAAGCTAGGTAAACACAAGAGTAGAAGGGTGCGATCAGAAAAGCCTAGTCAGTCCAATATATCCTACATTGCATCTGTATTTTGCTTTATTGGACGTATAAAAAGCTCATAAATTTAATGCCAATATATTCAACACCAATAAACCTATTGAGAGAAATTCCCAGTTAAGTTTGTCCTCATATCTCAGCTTTGGGATGAGATAGGCTGAAAATAATCACACCTTTGTGTAAGTCAGGACCAGCCTAATCAACACCGTGAGTTTATAAGAAATCTGAGACGGTCAAAAATTGAGTCTAAAAAAACACAAAGGGGTACCCCTTAGTGTTTTTTTGGGTGAAATATGTGACCTCCTCAGATCTTCTTCAAACCCACACCGTGTGTCAGAGAGGTCCTGACAAAGACAGTGGTGTGGTAATTGTTGCCCTACCACATCCCAAAGCTAAGATATAGGGACATGTTGTGCTGCATAAAATGTAGAACTGTAAATTTCATGATGGGATTCCTACTTCCAGTGAAGCTAGGTAAACACATGAGTAGAAGGGTGCGATCAGAAAAGCCTAGTCAGTCCAACATATCCTACATAGCATCTGTATTTTGCTTTATTGGACGTATAACAAGCTCATAAATTTAATTCCAATATATTCAACACCAATAAACCTATTGAGAGAAAATCCCAGTTAAGTTTGTCCTCATATCTCAGCTTTGGGATGAGATAGGCTGAAAATAATCACACCTTTGTGTAAGTCAGGACCTGCCTAATCAACACCGTGAGTTTGGAAGAAATCTGAGACGGTCAAAAATTGAGTCTAAAAAAACACAAAGGGGTACCCCTTAGTGTTTTTTGGGTGAAATATGTGACCTCCTCAGATCTTCTTCAAACCCACACCGTGTGTCAGGGAGGTCCTGACAAAGACAGTGGTGTGGTAATTGTTGCCCTACCACATCCCAAAGCTGAGATATAGGGACATGTTTTGCTGCATAAAATGTATAACTGTAAATTTCATGATGGGATTCCTACTTCCAGTGAAGCTAGGTAAACACAAGAGTAGAAGGGTGCGATCAGAAAAGCCTAGTCAGTCCAATATTTCCTACATTTCATCTGTATTTTGCTTTATTGGAACTATAAAAAATCTCATAAATTTAATTCCAATATATTCAACACCAATAAACCTATTGAGAGAAAATCCCAGTTAAGTTTGTCCTCATATCTCAGCTTTGGGATGAGATAGGCTGAAAATAATCACACCTTTGTGTAAGTCAGGACCTGCCTAATCAACACCGTGAGTTTGGAAGAAATCTGAGACGGTCAAAAATTGAGTCTTAAAAACACAAAGGGGTACCCCTTAGTGTTTTTTGGGTGAAATATGTGACCTCCTCAGATCTTCTTCAAACCCACACCGTGTGTCAGAGAGGTCCTGACAAAGACAGTGGTGTGGTAATTGTTGCCCTACCACATCCCAAAGCTGAGATATAGGGACATGTTTTGCTGCATAAAATGTATAACTGTAAATTTCATGATGGGATTCCTACTTCCAGTGAAGCTAGGTAAACACAAGAGTAGAAGGGTGCGATCAGAAAAGCCTAGTCAGTCCAATATATCCTACATTGCATCTGTATTTTGCTTTATTGGACATATAACAAGCTCATAAATTTAATTCCAATATATTCAACACCAATAAACCTATTGAGAGAAAATCCCAGTTACGTTTGTCCTCATATCTCAGCTTTGGGATGAGATAGGCTGAAAATAATCACACCTTTGTGTAAGTCAGGACCAGCCTAATCAACACCGTGAGTTTATAAGAAATCTGAGACGGTCAAAAATTGAGTCTAAAAAAACACAAAGGGGTACCCCTTAGTGTTTTTTTGGGTGAAATATGTGACCTCCTCAGATCTTCTTCAAACCCACACCGTGTGTCAGAGAGGTCCTGACAAAGACAGTGGTGTGGTAATTGTTGCCCTACCACATCCCAAAGCTAAGATATAGGGACATGTTGTGCTGCATAAAATGTAGAACTGTAAATTTCATGATGGGATTCCTACTTCCAGTGAAGCTAGGTAAACACATGAGTAGAAGGGTGCGATCAGAAAAGCCTAGTCAGTCCAACATATCCTACATAGCATCTGTATTTTGCTTTATTGGACGTATAACAAGCTCATAAATTTAATTCCAATATATTCAACACCAATAAACCTATTGAGAGAAAATCCCAGTTAAGTTTGTCCTCATATCTCAGCTTTGGGATGAGATAGGCTGAAAATAATCACACCTTTGTGTAAGTCAGGACCTGCCTAATCAACACCGTGAGTTTGGAAGAAATCTGAGACGGTCAAAAATTGAGTCTAAAAAAACACAAAGGGGTACCCCTTAGTGTTTTTTGGGTGAAATATGTGACCTCCTCAGATCTTCTTCAAACCCACACCGTGTGTCAGGGAGGTCCTGACAAAGACAGTGGTGTGGTAATTGTTGCCCTACCACATCCCAAAGCTGAGATATAGGGACATGTTTTGCTGCATAAAATGTATAACTGTAAATTTCATGATGGGATTCCTACTTCCAGTGAAGCTAGGTAAACACAAGAGTAGAAGGGTGCGATCAGAAAAGCCTAGTCAGTCCAATATATCCTACATTGCATCTTTATTTTGCTTTATTGGACATATAACAAGCTCATAAATTTAATTCCAATATATTCAACACCAATAAACCTATTGAGAGAAATTCCCAGTTAAGTTTGTCCTCATATCTCAGCTTTGGCATGAGATAGGCTGAAAATAATCACACCTTTGTGTAAGTCAGGACCTGCCTAATCAACACCGTGAGTTTGGAAGAAATCTGAGACGGTCAAAAATTGAGTCTAAAAAAACACAAAGGGGTACCCCTTAGTGTTTTTTTGGGTGAAATATGTGACCTCCTCAGATCTTCTTCAAACCCACACCGTGTGTCAGAGAGGTCCTGACAAAGACAGTGGTGTGGTAATTGTTGCCCTACCACATCCCAAAGCTAAGATATAGGGACATGCTGTGCTGCATAAAATGTATAACTGTAAATTTCATGATGGGATTCCTACTTTCAGTGAAGCTAGGTAAACACAAGAGTAGAAGGGTGCGATCAGAAAAGCCTAGGCAGTCCAATATATCCTACATTGCATCTGTATTTTGCTTTATTGGACATATAACAAGCTCATAAATTTAATTCCAATATATTTAACACCAATAAACCTATTGAGAGAAAATCCCAGTTAAGTTTGTCCTCATATCTCAGCTTTGGGATGAGATAGGCTGAAAATAATCACACCTTTGTGTAAGTCAGGACCAGCCTAATCAACACCGTGAGTTTATAAGAAATCTGAGACGGTCAAAAATTGAGTCTAAAAAAACACAAAGGGGTACCCCTTAGTGTTTTTTTGGGTGAAATATGTGACCTCCTCAGATCTTCTTCAAACCCACACCGTGTGTCAAAGAGGTCCTGACAAAGACAGTGGTGTGGTAATTGTTGCCCTACCACATCCCAAAGCTGAGATATAGGGACATGTTTTTCTGCTTAAAATGTATAACTGTAAATTTCATGATGGGATTCCTACTTCCAGTGAAGCTAGGTAAACACAAGAGTAGAAGGGTGCGATCAGAAAAGCCTAGTCAGTCCAATATATCCTACATTGCATCTGTATTTTGCTTTATTGGACATATAACAAGCTCATAAATTTAATTCCAATATATTCAACACCAATAAACCTATTGAGAGAAAATCCCAGTTAAGTTTGTCCTCATATCTCAGCTTTGGGATGAGATAGGCTGAAAATAATCACACCTTTGTGTAAGTCAGGACCAGCCTAATCAACACCGTGAGTTTGGAAGAAATCTGAGACGGTCAAAAATTGAGTCTAAAAAAACACAAAGGGGTACCCCTTAGTGTTTTTTTGGGTGAAATATGTGACCTCCTCAGATCTTCTTCAAACCCACACCGTGTGTCAGGGTGGTCCTGACAAAGACAGTGGTGTGGTAATTGTTGCCCTACCACATCCCAAAGCTGAGATATAGGGACATGTTTTGCTGCATAAAATGTATAACTGTAAATTTCATGATGGGATTCCTACTTCCAGTGAAGCTAGGTAAACACAAGAGTAGAAGGGTGCGATCAGAAAAGCCTAGTCAGTCCAATATATCCTACATTGCATCTGTATTTTGCTTTATTGGACATATAACAAGCTCATAAATTTAATTCCAATATATTCAACACCAATAAACCTATTGAGAGAAAATCCCAGTTAAGTTTGTCCTCATATCTCAGCTTTGGGATGAGATAGGCTGAAAATAATCACACCTTTGTGTAAGTCAGGACCAGCCTAATCAACACCGTGAGTTTGGAAGAAATCTGAGACGGTCAAAAATTGAGTCTAAAAAAACACAAAGGGGTACCCCTTAGTGTTTTTTTGGGTGAAATATGTGACCTCCTCAGATCTTCTTCAAACCCACACCGTGTGTCAGGGTGGTCCTGACAAATACAGTGGTGTGGTAATTGTTGCCCTACCACATCCCAAAGCTGAGATATAGGGACATGTTTTTCTGCATAAAATGTATAACTATAAATTTCATGATGGGATTCCTACTTCCAGTGAAGCTAGGTAAACACAAGAGTAGAAGGGTGCGATCAGAAAAGCCTAGTCAGTCCAATATATCCTACATTGCATCTGTATTTTGCTTTATTGGACATATAACAAGCTCATAAATTTAATTCCAATATATTCAACACCAATAAACCTATTGAGAGAAAATCCCAGTTAAGTTTGTCCTCATATCTCAGCTTTGGGATGAGATAGGCTGAAAATAATCACACCTTTGTGTAAGTCAGGACCTGCCTAATCAACACCGTGAGTTTGGAAGAAATCTGAGACGGTCAAAAATTGAGTCTAAAAAAACACAAAGGGGTACCCCTTAGTGTTTTTTTGGGTGAAATATGTGACCTCCTCAGATCTTCTTCAAACCCACACCGTGTGTCAGAAAGGTCCTGACAAAGACAGTGGTGTGGTAATTGTTGCCCTACCACATCCCAAAGCTGAGATATAGGGACATGTTTTGCTGCATAAAATGTATAACTGTAAATTTCATGATGGGATTCCTACTTCCAGTGAAGCTAGGTAAACACAAGAGTAGAAGGGTGCGATCAGAAAAGCCTAGTCAGTCCAATATATCCTACATTGCATCTGTATTTTGCTTTATTGGACATATAACAAGCTCATAAATTTAATTCCAATATATTCAACACCAATAAACCTATTGAGAGAAAATCCCAGTTAAGTTTGTCCTCATATCTCAGCTTTGGGATGAGATAGGCTGAAAATAATCACACCTTTGTGTAAGTCAGGACCAGCCTAATCAACACCGTGAGTTTGGAAGAAATCTGAGACGGTCAAAAATTGAGTCTAAAAAAACACAAAGGGGTACCCCTTAGTGTTTTTTTGGGTGAAATATGTGACCTCCTCAGATCTTCTTCAAACCCACACCGTGTGTCAGGGTGGTCCTGACAAAGACAGTGGTGTGGTAATTGTTGCCCTACCACATCCCAAAGCTGAGATATAGGGACATGTTTTTCTGCATAAAATGTATAACTGTAAATTTCATGATGGGATTCCTACTTCCAGTGAAGCTAGGTAAACACAAGAGTAGAAGGGTGCGATCAGAAAAGCCTAGTCAGTCCAACATATCCTACATTGCATCTGTATTTTGCTTTATTGGACGTATAAAAAGCTCATAAATTTAATGCCAATATATTCAACACCAATAAACCTATTGAGAGAAATTCCCAGTTAAGTTTGTCCTCATATCTCAGCTTTGGGATGAGATAGGCTGAAAATAATCACACCTTTGTGTAAGTCAGGACTTGCCTAATCAACACCGTGAGTTTGGAAGAAATCTGAGACGGTCAAAAATTTAGTCTAAAAAACACAAATGGGTACCCCTTAGTGTTTTTTTTGGGTGAAATATGTGACCTCCTCAGCTCTTCTTCAAACCCACACCGTGTGTCAGAGAGGTCCTGACAAAGACAGTGGTGTGGTAATTGTTGCCCTACCACATCCCAAAGCTGAGATATAGGGACATGTTTTGCTGCATAAAATGTATAACTGTAAATTTCATGATGGGATTCCTACTTCCAGTGAAGCTAGGTAAACACAAGAGTAGAAGGGTGCGATCAGAAAAGCCTAGTCAGTCCAATATATCCTACATTGCATCTGTATTTTGCTTTATTGGACATATAACAAGCTCGAAAATTTAATTCCAATATATTCAACATCAATAAACCTATTGAGAGAAAATCCCAGTTAAGTTTGTCCTCATATCTCAGCTTTGGGATGAGATAGGCTGAAAATAATCACACCTTTGTGTAAGTCAGGACCAGCCTAATCAACACCGTGAGTTTGGAAGAAATCTGAGACGGTCAAAAATTGAGTCTAAAAAAACACAAAGGGGTACCCCTTAGTGTTTTTTTGGGTGAAATATGTGACCTCCTCAGATCTTCTTCAAACCCACACCGTGTGTCAGGGTGGTCCTGACAAAGACAGTGGTGTGGTAATTGTTGCCCTACCACATCCCAAAGCTGAGATATAGGGACATGTTTTTCTGCATAAAATGTATAACTGTAAATTTCATGATGGGATTCCTACTTCCAGTGAAGCTAGGTAAACACAAGAGTAGAAGGGTGCGATCAGAAAAGCCTAGTCAGTCCAATATATCCTACATTGCATCTGTATTTTGCTTTATTGGACGTATAAAAAGCTCATAAATTTAATGCCAATATATTCAACACCAATAAACCTATTGAGAGAAATTCCCAGTTAAGTTTGTCCTCATATCTCAGCTTTGGGATGAGATAGGCTGAAAATAATCACACCTTTGTGTAAGTCAGGACCAGCCTAATCAACACCGTGAGTTTGGAAGAAATCTGAGACGGTCAAAAATTGAGTCTAAAAAAACACAAAGGGGTACCCCTTAGTGTTTTTTTTTTTTTTTGCGTGAAACGTGACCTCCTCATATCTTCTTCAAACCCACACCGTGTGTCAGAGAGGTCCTGACAAAGACAGTGGTGTGGTAATTGTTGCCCTACCACATCCCAAAGCTAAGATATAGGGACATGCTGTGCTGCATAAAATGTATAACTGTAAATTTCATGATGGGATTCCTACTTTCAGTGAAGCTAGGTAAACACAAGAGTAGAAGGGTGCGATCAGAAAAGCCTAGTCAGTCCAATATATCCTACATTGCATCTGTATTTTGCTTTATTGGACATATAACAAGCTCATAAATTTAATTCCAATATATTCAACACCAATAAACCTATTGAGAGAAAATCCCAGTTACGTTTGTCCTCATATCTCAGCTTTGGGATGAGATAGGCTGAAAATAATCACACCTTTGTGTAAGTCAGGACCAGCCTAATCAACACCGTGAGTTTGGAAGAAATCTGAGACGGTCAAAAATTGAGTCTAAAAAAACACAAAGGGGTACCCCTTAGTGTTTTTTTGGGTGAAATATGTGACCTCCTCAGATCTTCTTCAAACCCACAACGTGTGTCAGGGTGGTCCTGACAAATACAGTGGTGTGGTAATTGTTGCCCTACCACATCCCAAAGCTGAGATATAGGGACATGTTTTTCTGCTTAAAATGTATAACTGTAAATTTCATGATGGGATTCCTACTTCCAGTGAAGCTAGGTAAACACAAGAGTAGAAGGGTGCGATCAGAAAAGCCTAGTCAGTCCAATATATCCTACATTGCATCTGTATTTTGCTTTATTGGACATATAACAAGCTCATAAATTTAATTCCAATATATTCAACACCAATAAACCTATTGAGAGAAAATCCCAGTTAAGTTTGTCCTCATATCTCAGCTTTGGGATGAGATAGGCTGAAAATAATCACACCTTTGTGTAAGTCAGGACCAGCCTAATCAACACCGTGAGTTTGGAAGAAATCTGAGACGGTCAAAAATTGAGTCTAAAAAAACACAAAGGGGTACCCCTTAGTGTTTTTTTGGGTGAAATATGTGACCTCCTCAGATCTTCTTCAAACCCACACCGTGTGTCAGGGTGGTCCTGACAAAGACAGTGGTGTGGTAATTGTTGCCCTACCACATCCCAAAGCTGAGATATAGGGACATGTTTTGCTGCATAAAATGTATAACTGTAAATTTCATGATGGGATTCCTACTTCCAGTGAAGCTAGGTAAACACAAGAGTAGAAGGGTGCGATCAGAAAAGCCTAGTCAGTCCAATATATCCTACATTGCATCTGTATTTTGCTTTATTGGACATATAACAAGCTCATAAATTTAATTCCAATATATTCAACACCAATAAACCTATTGAGAGAAAATCCCAGTTAAGTTTGTCCTCATATCTCAGCTTTGGGATGAGATAGGCTGAAAATAATCACACCTTTGTGTAAGTCAGGACCAGCCTAATCAACACCGTGAGTTTGGAAGAAATCTGAGACGGTCAAAAATTGAGTCTAAAAAAACACAAAGGGGTACCCCTTAGTGTTTTTTTGGGTGAAATATGTGACCTCCTCAGATCTTCTTCAAACCCACACCGTGTGTCAGAAAGGTCCTGACAAAGACAGTGGTGTGGTAATTGTTGCCCTACCACATCCCAAAGCTGAGATATAGGGACATGTTTTGCTGCATAAAATGTATAACTGTAAATTTCATGATGGGATTCCTACTTCCAGTGAAGCTAGGTAAACACAAGAGTAGAAGGGTGCGATCAGAAAAGCCTAGTCAGTCCAATATATCCTACATTGCATCTGTATTTTGCTTTATTGGACATATAACAAGCTCATAAATTTAATTCCAATATATTCAACACCAATAAACCTATTGAGAGAAAATCCCAGTTAAGTTTGTCCTCATATCTCAGCTTTGGGATGAGATAGGCTGAAAATAATCACACCTTTGTGTAAGTCAGGACCAGCCTAATCAACACCGTGAGTTTGGAAGAAATCTGAGACGGTCAAAAATTGAGTCTAAAAAAACACAAAGGGGTACCCCTTAGTGTTTTTTTGGGTGAAATATGTGACCTCCTCAGATCTTCTTCAAACCCACACCGTGTGTCAGGGTGGTCCTGACAAAGACAGTGGTGTGGTAATTGTTGCCCTACCACATCCCAAAGCTGAGATATAGGGACATGTTTTTCTGCATAAAATGTATAACTGTAAATTTCATGATGGGATTCCTACTTCCAGTGAAGCTAGGTAAACACAAGAGTAGAAGGGTGCGATCAGAAAAGCCTAGTCAGTCCAACATATCCTACATTGCATCTGTATTTTGCTTTATTGGACGTATAAAAAGCTCATAAATTTAATGCCAATATATTCAACACCAATAAACCTATTGAGAGAAATTCCCAGTTAAGTTTGTCCTCATATCTCAGCTTTGGGATGAGATAGGCTGAAAATAATCACACCTTTGTGTAAGTCAGGACTTGCCTAATCAACACCGTGAGTTTGGAAGAAATCTGAGACGGTCAAAAATTTAGTCTAAAAAACACAAATGGGTACCCCTTAGTGTTTTTTTTGGGTGAAATATGTGACCTCCTCAGCTCTTCTTCAAACCCACACCGTGTGTCAGAGAGGTCCTGACAAAGACAGTGGTGTGGTAATTGTTGCCCTACCACATCCCAAAGCTGAGATATAGGGACATGTTTTGCTGCATAAAATGTATAACTGTAAATTTCATGATGGGATTCCTACTTCCAGTGAAGCTAGGTAAACACAAGAGTAGAAGGGTGCGATCAGAAAAGCCTAGTCAGTCCAATATATCCTACATTGCATCTGTATTTTGCTTTATTGGACATATAACAAGCTCGAAAATTTAATTCCAATATATTCAACATCAATAAACCTATTGAGAGAAAATCCCAGTTAAGTTTGTCCTCATATCTCAGCTTTGGGATGAGATAGGCTGAAAATAATCACACCTTTGTGTAAGTCAGGACCAGCCTAATCAACACCGTGAGTTTGGAAGAAATCTGAGACGGTCAAAAATTGAGTCTAAAAAAACACAAAGGGGTACCCCTTAGTGTTTTTTTGGGTGAAATATGTGACCTCCTCAGATCTTCTTCAAACCCACACCGTGTGTCAGGGTGGTCCTGACAAAGACAGTGGTGTGGTAATTGTTGCCCTACCACATCCCAAAGCTGAGATATAGGGACATGTTTTTCTGCATAAAATGTATAACTGTAAATTTCATGATGGGATTCCTACTTCCAGTGAAGCTAGGTAAACACAAGAGTAGAAGGGTGCGATCAGAAAAGCCTAGTCAGTCCAATATATCCTACATTGCATCTGTATTTTGCTTTATTGGACGTATAAAAAGCTCATAAATTTAATGCCAATATATTCAACACCAATAAACCTATTGAGAGAAATTCCCAGTTAAGTTTGTCCTCATATCTCAGCTTTGGGATGAGATAGGCTGAAAATAATCACACCTTTGTGTAAGTCAGGACCAGCCTAATCAACACCGTGAGTTTATAAGAAATCTGAGACGGTCAAAAATTGAGTCTAAAAAAACACAAAGGGGTACCCCTTAGTGTTTTTTTGGGTGAAATATGTGACCTCCTCAGATCTTCTTCAAACCCACACCGTGTGTCAGAGAGGTCCTGACAAAGACAGTGGTGTGGTAATTGTTGCCCTACCACATCCCAAAGCTAAGATATAGGGACATGTTGTGCTGCATAAAATGTAGAACTGTAAATTTCATGATGGGATTCCTACTTCCAGTGAAGCTAGGTAAACACATGAGTAGAAGGGTGCGATCAGAAAAGCCTAGTCAGTCCAACATATCCTACATAGCATCTGTATTTTGCTTTATTGGACGTATAACAAGCTCATAAATTTAATTCCAATATATTCAACACCAATAAACCTATTGAGAGAAAATCCCAGTTAAGTTTGTCCTCATATCTCAGCTTTGGGATGAGATAGGCTGAAAATAATCACACCTTTGTGTAAGTCAGGACCTGCCTAATCAACACCGTGAGTTTGGAAGAAATCTGAGACGGTCAAAAATTGAGTCTAAAAAAACACAAAGGGGTACCCCTTAGTGTTTTTTGGGTGAAATATGTGACCTCCTCAGATCTTCTTCAAACCCACACCGTGTGTCAGAAAGGTCCTGACAAAGACAGTGGTGTGGTAATTGTTGCCCTACCACATCCCAAAGCTGAGATATAGGGACATGTTTTGCTGCATAAAATGTATAACTGTAAATTTCATGATGGGATTCCTACTTCCAGTGAAGCTAGGTAAACACAAGAGTAGAAGGGTGCGATCAGAAAAGCCTAGTCAGTCCAATATTTCCTACATTTCATCTGTATTTTGCTTTATTGGAACTATAAAAAATCTCATAAATTTAATTCCAATATATTCAACACCAATAAACCTATTGAGAGAAAATCCCAGTTAAGTTTGTCCTCATATCTCAGCTTTGGGATGAGATAGGCTGAAAATAATCACACCTTTGTGTAAGTCAGGACCTGCCTAATCAACACCGTGAGTTTGGAAGAAATCTGAGACGGTCAAAAATTGAGTCTTAAAAACACAAAGGGGTACCCCTTAGTGTTTTTTGGGTGAAATATGTGACCTCCTCAGATCTTCTTCAAACCCACACCGTGTGTCAGAGAGGTCCTGACAAAGACAGTGGTGTGGTAATTGTTGCCCTACCACATCCCAAAGCTGAGATATAGGGACATGTTTTGCTGCATAAAATGTATAACTGTAAATTTCATGATGGGATTCCTACTTCCAGTGAAGCTAGGTAAACACAAGAGTAGAAGGGTGCGATCAGAAAAGCCTAGTCAGTCCAATATATCCTACATTGCATCTGTATTTTGCTTTATTGGACATATAACAAGCTCATAAATTTAATTCCAATATATTCAACACCAATAAACCTATTGAGAGAAAATCCCAGTTACGTTTGTCCTCATATCTCAGCTTTGGGATGAGATAGGCTGAAAATAATCACACCTTTGTGTAAGTCAGGACCTGCCTAATCAACACCGTGAGTTTGGAAGAAATCTGAGACGGTCAAAAATTGAGTCTAAAAAAACACAAAGGGGTACCCCTTAGTGTTTTTTGGGTGAAATATGTGACCTCCTCAGATCTTCTTCAAACCCACACCGTGTGTCAGAAAGGTCCTGACAAAGACAGTGGTGTGGTAATTGTTGCCCTACCACATCCCAAAGCTGAGATATAGGGACATGTTTTGCTGCATAAAATGTATAACTGTAAATTTCATGATGGGATTCCTACTTCCAGTGAAGCTAGGTAAACACAAGAGTAGAAGGGTGCGATCAGAAAAGCCTAGTCAGTCCAATATTTCCTACATTTCATCTGTATTTTGCTTTATTGGAACTATAAAAAATCTCATAAATTTAATTCCAATATATTCAACACCAATAAACCTATTGAGAGAAAATCCCAGTTAAGTTTGTCCTCATATCTCAGCTTTGGGATGAGATAGGCTGAAAATAATCACACCTTTGTGTAAGTCAGGACCTGCCTAATCAACACCGTGAGTTTGGAAGAAATCTGAGACGGTCAAAAATTGAGTCTTAAAAACACAAAGGGGTACCCCTTAGTGTTTTTTGGGTGAAATATGTGACCTCCTCAGATCTTCTTCAAACCCACACCGTGTGTCAGAGAGGTCCTGACAAAGACAGTGGTGTGGTAATTGTTGCCCTACCACATCCCAAAGCTGAGATATAGGGACATGTTTTGCTGCATAAAATGTATAACTGTAAATTTCATGATGGGATTCCTACTTCCAGTGAAGCTAGGTAAACACAAGAGTAGAAGGGTGCGATCAGAAAAGCCTAGTCAGTCCAATATATCCTACATTGCATCTGTATTTTGCTTTATTGGACATATAACAAGCTCATAAATTTAATTCCAATATATTCAACACCAATAAACCTATTGAGAGAAAATCCCAGTTACGTTTGCCCTCATATCTCAGCTTTGGGATGAGATAGGCTGAAAATAATCACACCTTTGTGTAAGTCAGGACCAGCCTAATCAACACCGTGAGTTTGGAAGAAATCTGAGACGGTCAAAAATTGAGTCTAAAAAAACACAAAGGGGTACCCCTTAGTGTTTTTTTGGGTGAAATATGTGACCTCCTCAGATCTTCTTCAAACCCACACCGTGTGTCAGGGTGGTCCTGACAAAGACAGTGGTGTGGTAATTGTTGCCCTACCACATCCCAAAGCTGAGATATAGGGACATGTTTTGCTGCATAAAATGTATAACTGTAAATTTCATGATGGGATTCCTACTTCCAGTGAAGCTAGGTAAACACAAGAGTAGAAGGGTGCGATCAGAAAAGCCTAGTCAGTCCAATATATCCTACATTGCATCTGTATTTTGCTTTATTGGACATATAACAAGCTCATAAATTTAATTCCAATATATTCAACACCAATAAACCTATTGAGAGAAAATCCCAGTTAAGTTTGTCCTCATATCTCAGCTTTGGGATGAGATAGGCTGAAAATAATCACACCTTTGTGTAAGTCAGGACCTGCCTAATCAACACCGTGAGTTTGGAAGAAATCTGAGACGGTCAAAAATTGAGTCTTAAAAACACAAAGGGGTACCCCTTAGTGTTTTTTGGGTGAAATATGTGACCTCCTCAGATCTTCTTCAAACCCACACCGTGTGTCAGAGAGGTCCTGACAAAGACAGTGGTGTGGTAATTGTTGCCCTACCACATCCCAAAGCTGAGATATAGGGACATGTTTTGCTGCATAAAATGTATAACTGTAAATTTCATGATGGGATTCCTACTTCCAGTGAAGCTAGGTAAACACAAGAGTAGAAGGGTGCGATCAGAAAAGCCTAGTCAGTCCAATATATCCTACATTGCATCTGTATTTTGCTTTATTGGACATATAACAAGCTCATAAATTTAATTCCAATATATTCAACACCAATAAACCTATTGAGAGAAAATCCCAGTTACGTTTGTCCTCATATCTCAGCTTTGGGATGAGATAGGCTGAAAATAATCACACCTTTGTGTAAGTCAGGACCAGCCTAATCAACACCGTGAGTTTATAAGAAATCTGAGACGGTCAAAAATTGAGTCTAAAAAAACACAAAGGGGTACCCCTTAGTGTTTTTTTGGGTGAAATATGTGACCTCCTCAGATCTTCTTCAAACCCACACCGTGTGTCAGAGAGGTCCTGACAAAGACAGTGGTGTGGTAATTGTTGCCCTACCACATCCCAAAGCTAAGATATAGGGACATGTTGTGCTGCATAAAATGTAGAACTGTAAATTTCATGATGGGATTCCTACTTCCAGTGAAGCTAGGTAAACACATGAGTAGAAGGGTGCGATCAGAAAAGCCTAGTCAGTCCAACATATCCTACATAGCATCTGTATTTTGCTTTATTGGACGTATAACAAGCTCATAAATTTAATTCCAATATATTCAACACCAATAAACCTATTGAGAGAAAATCCCAGTTAAGTTTGTCCTCATATCTCAGCTTTGGGATGAGATAGGCTGAAAATAATCACACCTTTGTGTAAGTCAGGACCTGCCTAATCAACACCGTGAGTTTGGAAGAAATCTGAGACGGTCAAAAATTGAGTCTAAAAAAACACAAAGGGGTACCCCTTAGTGTTTTTTGGGTGAAATATGTGACCTCCTCAGATCTTCTTCAAACCCACACCGTGTGTCAGGGAGGTCCTGACAAAGACAGTGGTGTGGTAATTGTTGCCCTACCACATCCCAAAGCTGAGATATAGGGACATGTTTTGCTGCATAAAATGTATAACTGTAAATTTCATGATGGGATTCCTACTTCCAGTGAAGCTAGGTAAACACAAGAGTAGAAGGGTGCGATCAGAAAAGCCTAGTCAGTCCAATATATCCTACATTGCATCTTTATTTTGCTTTATTGGACATATAACAAGCTCATAAATTTAATTCCAATATATTCAACACCAATAAACCTATTGAGAGAAATTCCCAGTTAAGTTTGTCCTCATATCTCAGCTTTGGCATGAGATAGGCTGAAAATAATCACACCTTTGTGTAAGTCAGGACCTGCCTAATCAACACCGTGAGTTTGGAAGAAATCTGAGACGGTCAAAAATTGAGTCTAAAAAAACACAAAGGGGTACCCCTTAGTGTTTTTTTGGGTGAAATATGTGACCTCCTCAGATCTTCTTCAAACCCACACCGTGTGTCAGAGAGGTCCTGACAAAGACAGTGGTGTGGTAATTGTTGCCCTACCACATCCCAAAGCTAAGATATAGGGACATGCTGTGCTGCATAAAATGTATAACTGTAAATTTCATGATGGGATTCCTACTTTCAGTGAAGCTAGGTAAACACAAGAGTAGAAGGGTGCGATCAGAAAAGCCTAGGCAGTCCAATATATCCTACATTGCATCTGTATTTTGCTTTATTGGACATATAACAAGCTCATAAATTTAATTCCAATATATTTAACACCAATAAACCTATTGAGAGAAAATCCCAGTTAAGTTTGTCCTCATATCTCAGCTTTGGGATGAGATAGGCTGAAAATAATCACACCTTTGTGTAAGTCAGGACCAGCCTAATCAACACAGTGAGTTTATAAGAAATCTGAGACGGTCAAAAATTGAGTCTAAAAAAACACAAAGGGGTACCCCTTAGTGTTTTTTTGGGTGAAATATGTGACCTCCTCAGATCTTCTTCAAACCCACACCGTGTGTCAAAGAGGTCCTGACAAAGACAGTGGTGTGGTAATTGTTGCCCTACCACATCCCAAAGCTAAGATATAGGGACATGTTGTGCTGCATAAAATATAGAACTGTAAATTTCATGATGGGATTCCTACTTCCAGTGAAGCTAGGTAAACACATGAGTAGAAGGGTGCGATCAGAAAAGCCTAGTCAGTCCAACATATCCTACATAGCATCTGTATTTTGCTTTATTGGACGTATAAAAAGCTCATAAATTTAATTCCAATATATTCAACACCAATAAACCTATTGAGAGAAAATCCCAGTTAAGTTTGTCCTCATATCTCAGCTTTGGGATGAGATAGGCTGAAAATAATCACACCTTTGTGTAAGTCAGGACCTGCCTAATCAACACCGTGAGTTTGGAAGAAATCTGAGACGGTCAAAAATTGAGTCTAAAAAACACAAAGGGGTACCCCTTAGTGTTTTTTTGGGTGAAATATGTGACCTCCTCAGATCTTCTTCAAACCCACACCGTGTGTCAGGGAGGTCCTGACAAAGACAGTGGTGTGGTAATTGTTGCCCTACCACATCCCAAAGCTGAAATATAGGGACATGTTTTGCTGCATAAAATGTATAACTGTAAATTTCATGATGGGATTCCTACTTCCAGTGAAGCTAGGTAAACACAAGAGTAGAAGGGTGCGATCAGAAAAGCCTAGTCAGTCCAATATATCCTACATTGCATCTTTATTTTGCTTTATTGGACATATAACAAGCTCATAAATTTAATTCCAATATATTCAACACCAATAAACCTATTGAGAGAAATTCCCAGTTAAGTTTGTCCTCATATCTCAGCTTTGGCATGAGATAGGCTGAAAATAATCACACCTTTGTGTAAGTCAGGACCTGCCTAATCAACACCGTGAGTTTGGAAGAAATCTGAGACGGTCAAAAATTGAGTCTAAAAAACACAAAGGGGTACCCCTTAGTGTTTTTTTGGGTGAAATATGTGACCTCCTCAGATCTTCTTCAAACCCACTCTGTGTGTCAGGGAGGTCCTGACAAAGACAGTGGTGTGGTAATTGTTGCCCTACCACATCCCAAAGCTGAGATATAGGGACATGTTTTGCTGCATAAAATGTATAACTGTAAATTTCATGATGGGATTCCTACTTCCAGTGAAGCTAGGTAAACACAAGAGTAGAAGGGTGCGATCAGAAAAGCCTAGTCAGTCCAATATATCCTACATTGCATCTGTATTTTGCTTTATTGGACATATAACAAGCTCATAAATTTAATTCCAATATATTCAACACCAATAAACCTATTGAGAGAAAATCCCAGTTAAGTTTGTCCTCATATCTCAGCTTTGGGATGAGATAGGCTGAAAATAATCACACCTTTGTGTAAGTCAGGACCAGCCTAATCAACACCGTGAGTTTATAAGAAATCTGAGACGGTCAAAAATTGAGTCTAAAAAAACACAAAGGGGTACCCCTTAGTGTTTTTTTGGGTGAAATATGTGACCTCCTCAGATCTTCTTCAAACCCACACCGTGTGTCAGAGAGGTCCTGACAAAGACAGTGGTGTGGTAATTGTTGCCCTACCACATCCCAAAGCTAAGATATAGGGACATGTTGTGCTGCATAAAATGTAGAACTGTAAATTTCATGATGGGATTCCTACTTCCAGTGAAGCTAGGTAAACACATGAGTAGAAGGGTGCGATCAGAAAAGCCTAGTCAGTCCAACATATCCTACATAGCATCTGTATTTTGCTTTATTGGACGTATAACAAGCTCATAAATTTAATTCCAATATATTCAACACCAATAAACCTATTGAGAGAAAATCCCAGTTAAGTTTGTCCTCATATCTCAGCTTTGGGATGAGATAGGCTGAAAATAATCACACCTTTGTGTAAGTCAGGACCTGCCTAATCAACACCGTGAGTTTGGAAGAAATCTGAGACGGTCAAAAATTGAGTCTAAAAAAACACAAAGGGGTACCCCTTAGTGTTTTTTGGGTGAAATATGTGACCTCCTCAGATCTTCTTCAAACCCACACCGTGTGTCAGGGAGGTCCTGACAAAGACAGTGGTGTGGTAATTGTTGCCCTACCACATCCCAAAGCTGAGATATAGGGACATGTTTTTCTGCATAAAATGTATAACTGTAAATTTCATGATGGGATTCCTACTTCCAGTGAAGCTAGGTAAACACAAGAGTAGAAGGGTGCGATCAGAAAAGCCTAGTCAGTCCAATATATCCTACATTGCATCTGTATTTTGCTTTATTGGACATATAACAAGCTCATAAATTTAATTCCAATATATTCAACACCAATAAACCTATTGAGAGAAAATCCCAGTTAAGTTTGTCCTCATATCTCAGCTTTGGGATGAGATAGGCTGAAAATAATCACACCTTTGTGTAAGTCAGGACCAGCCTAATCAACACCGTGAGTTTATAAGAAATCTGAGACGGTCAAAAATTGAGTCTAAAAAAACACAAAGGGGTACCCCTTAGTGTTTTTTTGGGTGAAATATGTGACCTCCTCAGATCTTCTTCAAACCCACACCGTGTGTCAGAGAGGTCCTGACAAAGACAGTGGTGTGGTAATTGTTGCCCTACCACATCCCAAAGCTGAGATATAGGGACATGTTTTTCTGCATAAAATGTATAACTGTAAATTTCATGATGGGATTCCTACTTCCAGTGAAGCTAGGTAAACACAAGAGTAGAAGGGTGCGATCAGAAAAGCCTAGTCAGTCCAATATATCCTACATTGCATCTGTATTTTGCTTTATTGGACATATAACAAGCTCATAAATTTAATTCCAATATATTCAACACCAATAAACCTATTGAGAGAAAATCCCAGTTAAGTTTGTCCTCATATCTCAGCTTTGGGATGAGATAGGCTGAAAATAATCACACCTTTGTGTAAGTCAGGACCAGCCTAATCAACACCGTGAGTTTATAAGAAATCTGAGACGGTCAAAAATTGAGTCTAAAAAAACACAAAGGGGTACCCCTTAGTGTTTTTTTGGGTGAAATATGTGACCTCCTCAGATCTTCTTCAAACCCACACCGTGTGTCAGAGAGGTCCTGACAAAGACAGTGGTGTGGTAATTGTTGCCCTACCACATCCCAAAGCTAAGATATAGGGACATGTTGTGCTGCATAAAATGTAGAACTGTAAATTTCATGATGGGATTCCTACTTCCAGTGAAGCTAGGTAAACACATGAGTAGAAGGGTGCGATCAGAAAAGCCTAGTCAGTCCAACATATCCTACATAGCATCTGTATTTTGCTTTATTGGACGTATAACAAGCTCATAAATTTAATTCCAATATATTCAACACCAATAAACCTATTGAGAGAAAATCCCAGTTAAGTTTGTCCTCATATCTCAGCTTTGGGATGAGATAGGCTGAAAATAATCACACCTTTGTGTAAGTCAGGACCTGCCTAATCAACACCGTGAGTTTGGAAGAAATCTGAGACGGTCAAAAATTGAGTCTAAAAAAACACAAAGGGGTACCCCTTAGTGTTTTTTTGGGTGAAATATGTGACCTCCTCAGATCTTCTTCAAACCCACACCGTGTGTCAGGGAGGTCCTGACAAAGACAGTGGTGTGGTAATTGTTGCCCTACCACATCCCAAAGCTGAGATATAGGGACATGTTTTGCTGCATAAAATGTATAACTGTAAATTTCATGATGGGATTCCTACTTCCAGTGAAGCTAGGTAAACACAAGAGTAGAAGGGTGCGATCAGAAAAGCCTAGTCAGTCCAATATTTCCTACATTTCATCTGTATTTTGCTTTATTGGAACTATAAAAAATCTCATAAATTTAATTCCAATATATTCAACACCAATAAACCTATTGAGAGAAAATCCCAGTTAAGTTTGTCCTCATATCTCAGCTTTGGGATGAGATAGGCTGAAAATAATCACACCTTTGTGTAAGTCAGGACCTGCCTAATCAACACCGTGAGTTTGGAAGAAATCTGAGACGGTCAAAAATTGAGTCTTAAAAACACAAAGGGGTACCCCTTAGTGTTTTTTGGGTGAAATATGTGACCTCCTCAGATCTTCTTCAAACCCACACCGTGTGTCAGAGAGGTCCTGACAAAGACAGTGGTGTGGTAATTGTTGCCCTACCACATCCCAAAGCTGAGATATAGGGACATGTTTTGCTGCATAAAATGTATAACTGTAAATTTCATGATGGGATTCCTACTTCCAGTGAAGCTAGGTAAACACAAGAGTAGAAGGGTGCGATCAGAAAAGCCTAGTCAGTCCAATATATCCTACATTGCATCTGTATTTTGCTTTATTGGACATATAACAAGCTCATAAATTTAATTCCAATATATTCAACACCAATAAACCTATTGAGAGAAAATCCCAGTTACGTTTGTCCTCATATCTCAGCTTTGGGATGAGATAGGCTGAAAATAATCACACCTTTGTGTAAGTCAGGACCAGCCTAATCAACACCGTGAGTTTATAAGAAATCTGAGACGGTCAAAAATTGAGTCTAAAAAAACACAAAGGGGTACCCCTTAGTGTTTTTTTGGGTGAAATATGTGACCTCCTCAGATCTTCTTCAAACCCACACCGTGTGTCAGAGAGGTCCTGACAAAGACAGTGGTGTGGTAATTGTTGCCCTACCACATCCCAAAGCTAAGATATAGGGACATGTTGTGCTGCATAAAATGTAGAACTGTAAATTTCATGATGGGATTCCTACTTCCAGTGAAGCTAGGTAAACACATGAGTAGAAGGGTGCGATCAGAAAAGCCTAGTCAGTCCAACATATCCTACATAGCATCTGTATTTTGCTTTATTGGACGTATAACAAGCTCATAAATTTAATTCCAATATATTCAACACCAATAAACCTATTGAGAGAAAATCCCAGTTAAGTTTGTCCTCATATCTCAGCTTTGGGATGAGATAGGCTGAAAATAATCACACCTTTGTGTAAGTCAGGACCTGCCTAATCAACACCGTGAGTTTGGAAGAAATCTGAGACGGTCAAAAATTGAGTCTAAAAAAACACAAAGGGGTACCCCTTAGTGTTTTTTGGGTGAAATATGTGACCTCCTCAGATCTTCTTCAAACCCACACCGTGTGTCAGGGAGGTCCTGACAAAGACAGTGGTGTGGTAATTGTTGCCCTACCACATCCCAAAGCTGAGATATAGGGACATGTTTTGCTGCATAAAATGTATAACTGTAAATTTCATGATGGGATTCCTACTTCCAGTGAAGCTAGGTAAACACAAGAGTAGAAGGGTGCGATCAGAAAAGCCTAGTCAGTCCAATATATCCTACATTGCATCTTTATTTTGCTTTATTGGACATATAACAAGCTCATAAATTTAATTCCAATATATTCAACACCAATAAACCTATTGAGAGAAATTCCCAGTTAAGTTTGTCCTCATATCTCAGCTTTGGCATGAGATAGGCTGAAAATAATCACACCTTTGTGTAAGTCAGGACCTGCCTAATCAACACCGTGAGTTTGGAAGAAATCTGAGACGGTCAAAAATTGAGTCTAAAAAAACACAAAGGGGTACCCCTTAGTGTTTTTTTGGGTGAAATATGTGACCTCCTCAGATCTTCTTCAAACCCACACCGTGTGTCAGAGAGGTCCTGACAAAGACAGTGGTGTGGTAATTGTTGCCCTACCACATCCCAAAGCTAAGATATAGGGACATGCTGTGCTGCATAAAATGTATAACTGTAAATTTCATGATGGGATTCCTACTTTCAGTGAAGCTAGGTAAACACAAGAGTAGAAGGGTGCGATCAGAAAAGCCTAGGCAGTCCAATATATCCTACATTGCATCTGTATTTTGCTTTATTGGACATATAACAAGCTCATAAATTTAATTCCAATATATTTAACACCAATAAACCTATTGAGAGAAAATCCCAGTTAAGTTTGTCCTCATATCTCAGCTTTGGGATGAGATAGGCTGAAAATAATCACACCTTTGTGTAAGTCAGGACCAGCCTAATCAACACCGTGAGTTTATAAGAAATCTGAGACGGTCAAAAATTGAGTCTAAAAAAACACAAAGGGGTACCCCTTAGTGTTTATTTGGGTGAAATATGTGACCTCCTCAGATCTTCTTCAAACCCACACCGTGTGTCAAAGAGGTCCTGACAAAGACAGTGGTGTGGTAATTGTTGCCCTACCACATCCCAAAGCTAAGATATAGGGACATGTTGTGCTGCATAAAATATAGAACTGTAAATTTCATGATGGGATTCCTACTTCCAGTGAAGCTAGGTAAACACATGAGTAGAAGGGTGCGATCAGAAAAGCCTAGTCAGTCCAACATATCCTACATAGCATCTGTATTTTGCTTTATTGGACGTATAAAAAGCTCATAAATTTAATTCCAATATATTCAACACCAATAAACCTATTGAGAGAAAATCCCAGTTAAGTTTGTCCTCATATCTCAGCTTTGGGATGAGATAGGCTGAAAATAATCACACCTTTGTGTAAGTCAGGACCTGCCTAATCAACACCGTGAGTTTGGAAGAAATCTGAGACGGTCAAAAATTGAGTCTAAAAAACACAAAGGGGTACCCCTTAGTGTTTTTTTGGGTGAAATATGTGACCTCCTCAGATCTTCTTCAAACCCACACCGTGTGTCAGGGAGGTCCTGACAAAGACAGTGGTGTGGTAATTGTTGCCCTACCACATCCCAAAGCTGAAATATAGGGACATGTTTTGCTGCATAAAATGTATAACTGTAAATTTCATGATGGGATTCCTACTTCCAGTGAAGCTAGGTAAACACAAGAGTAGAAGGGTGCGATCAGAAAAGCCTAGTCAGTCCAATATATCCTACATTGCATCTTTATTTTGCTTTATTGGACATATAACAAGCTCATAAATTTAATTCCAATATATTCAACACCAATAAACCTATTGAGAGAAATTCCCAGTTAAGTTTGTCCTCATATCTCAGCTTTGGCATGAGATAGGCTGAAAATAATCACACCTTTGTGTAAGTCAGGACCTGCCTAATCAACACCGTGAGTTTGGAAGAAATCTGAGACGGTCAAAAATTGAGTCTAAAAAACACAAAGGGGTACCCCTTAGTGTTTTTTTGGGTGAAATATGTGACCTCCTCAGATCTTCTTCAAACCCACTCTGTGTGTCAGGGAGGTCCTGACAAAGACAGTGGTGTGGTAATTGTTGCCCTACCACATCCCAAAGCTGAGATATAGGGACATGTTTTGCTGCATAAAATGTATAACTGTAAATTTCATGATGGGATTCCTACTTCCAGTGAAGCTAGGTAAACACAAGAGTAGAAGGGTGCGATCAGAAAAGCCTAGTCAGTCCAATATATCCTACATTGCATCTGTATTTTGCTTTATTGGACATATAACAAGCTCATAAATTTAATTCCAATATATTCAACACCAATAAACCTATTGAGAGAAAATCCCAGTTAAGTTTGTCCTCATATCTCAGCTTTGGGATGAGATAGGCTGAAAATAATCACACCTTTGTGTAAGTCAGGACCAGCCTAATCAACACCGTGAGTTTATAAGAAATCTGAGACGGTCAAAAATTGAGTCTAAAAAAACACAAAGGGGTACCCCTTAGTGTTTTTTTGGGTGAAATATGTGACCTCCTCAGATCTTCTTCAAACCCACACCGTGTGTCAGAGAGGTCCTGACAAAGACAGTGGTGTGGTAATTGTTGCCCTACCACATCCCAAAGCTAAGATATAGGGACATGTTGTGCTGCATAAAATGTAGAACTGTAAATTTCATGATGGGATTCCTACTTCCAGTGAAGCTAGGTAAACACATGAGTAGAAGGGTGCGATCAGAAAAGCCTAGTCAGTCCAACATATCCTACATAGCATCTGTATTTTGCTTTATTGGACGTATAACAAGCTCATAAATTTAATTCCAATATATTCAACACCAATAAACCTATTGAGAGAAAATCCCAGTTAAGTTTGTCCTCATATCTCAGCTTTGGGATGAGATAGGCTGAAAATAATCACACCTTTGTGTAAGTCAGGACCTGCCTAATCAACACCGTGAGTTTGGAAGAAATCTGAGACGGTCAAAAATTGAGTCTAAAAAAACACAAAGGGGTACCCCTTAGTGTTTTTTGGGTGAAATATGTGACCTCCTCAGATCTTCTTCAAACCCACACCGTGTGTCAGGGAGGTCCTGACAAAGACAGTGGTGTGGTAATTGTTGCCCTACCACATCCCAAAGCTGAGATATAGGGACATGTTTTTCTGCATAAAATGTATAACTGTAAATTTCATGATGGGATTCCTACTTCCAGTGAAGCTAGGTAAACACAAGAGTAGAAGGGTGCGATCAGAAAAGCCTAGTCAGTCCAATATATCCTACATTGCATCTGTATTTTGCTTTATTGGACATATAACAAGCTCATAAATTTAATTCCAATATATTCAACACCAATAAACCTATTGAGAGAAAATCCCAGTTAAGTTTGTCCTCATATCTCAGCTTTGGGATGAGATAGGCTGAAAATAATCACACCTTTGTGTAAGTCAGGACCAGCCTAATCAACACCGTGAGTTTATAAGAAATCTGAGACGGTCAAAAATTGAGTCTAAAAAAACACAAAGGGGTACCCCTTAGTGTTTTTTTGGGTGAAATATGTGACCTCCTCAGATCTTCTTCAAACCCACACCGTGTGTCAGAGAGGTCCTGACAAAGACAGTGGTGTGGTAATTGTTGCCCTACCACATCCCAAAGCTAAGATATAGGGACATGTTGTGCTGCATAAAATGTAGAACTGTAAATTTCATGATGGGATTCCTACTTCCAGTGAAGCTAGGTAAACACATGAGTAGAAGGGTGCGATCAGAAAAGCCTAGTCAGTCCAATATATCCTACATTGCATCTGTATTTTGCTTTATTGGACATATAACAAGCTCATAAATTTAATTCCAATATATTCAACACCAATAAACCTATTGAGAGAAAATCCCAGTTAAGTTTGTCCTCATATCTCAGCTTTGGGATGAGATAGGCTGAAAATAATCACACCTTTGTGTAAGTCAGGACCAGCCTAATCAACACCGTGAGTTTATAAGAAATCTGAGACGGTCAAAAATTGAGTCTAAAAAAACACAAAGGGGTACCCCTTAGTGTTTTTTTGGGTGAAATATGTGACCTCCTCAGATCTTCTTCAAACCCACACCGTGTGTCAGAGAGGTCCTGACAAAGACAGTGGTGTGGTAATTGTTGCCCTACCACATCCCAAAGCTAAGATATAGGGACATGTTGTGCTGCATAAAATGTAGAACTGTAAATTTCATGATGGGATTCCTACTTCCAGTGAAGCTAGGTAAACACATGAGTAGAAGGGTGCGATCAGAAAAGCCTAGTCAGTCCAACATATCCTACATAGCATCTGTATTTTGCTTTATTGGACGTATAACAAGCTCATAAATTTAATTCCAATATATTCAACACCAATAAACCTATTGAGAGAAAATCCCAGTTAAGTTTGTCCTCATATCTCAGCTTTGGGATGAGATAGGCTGAAAATAATCACACCTTTGTGTAAGTCAGGACCTGCCTAATCAACACCGTGAGTTTGGAAGAAATCTGAGACGGTCAAAAATTGAGTCTAAAAAAACACAAAGGGGTACCCCTTAGTGTTTTTTGGGTGAAATATGTGACCTCCTCAGATCTTCTTCAAACCCACACCGTGTGTCAGGGAGGTCCTGACAAAGACAGTGGTGTGGTAATTGTTGCCCTACCACATCCCAAAGCTGAGATATAGGGACATGTTTTTCTGCATAAAATGTATAACTGTAAATTTCATGATGGGATTCCTACTTCCAGTGAAGCTAGGTAAACACAAGAGTAGAAGGGTGCGATCAGAAAAGCCTAGTCAGTCCAATATATCCTACATTGCATCTGTATTTTGCTTTATTGGACATATAACAAGCTCATAAATTTAATTCCAATATATTCAACACCAATAAACCTATTGAGAGAAAATCCCAGTTAAGTTTGTCCTCATATCTCAGCTTTGGGATGAGATAGGCTGAAAATAATCACACCTTTGTGTAAGTCAGGACCAGCCTAATCAACACCGTGAGTTTATAAGAAATCTGAGACGGTCAAAAATTGAGTCTAAAAAAACACAAAGGGGTACCCCTTAGTGTTTTTTTGGGTGAAATATGTGACCTCCTCAGATCTTCTTCAAACCCACACCGTGTGTCAGAGAGGTCCTGACAAAGACAGTGGTGTGGTAATTGTTGCCCTACCACATCCCAAAGCTAAGATATAGGGACATGTTGTGCTGCATAAAATGTAGAACTGTAAATTTCATGATGGGATTCCTACTTCCAGTGAAGCTAGGTAAACACATGAGTAGAAGGGTGCGATCAGAAAAGCCTAGTCAGTCCAACATATCCTACATAGCATCTGTATTTTGCTTTATTGGACGTATAACAAGCTCATAAATTTAATTCCAATATATTCAACACCAATAAACCTATTGAGAGAAAATCCCAGTTAAGTTTGTCCTCATATCTCAGCTTTGGGATGAGATAGGCTGAAAATAATCACACCTTTGTGTAAGTCAGGACCTGCCTAATCAACACCGTGAGTTTGGAAGAAATCTGAGACGGTCAAAAATTGAGTCTAAAAAAACACAAAGGGGTACCCCTTAGTGTTTTTTGGGTGAAATATGTGACCTCCTCAGATCTTCTTCAAACCCACACCGTGTGTCAGGGAGGTCCTGACAAAGACAGTGGTGTGGTAATTGTTGCCCTACCACATCCCAAAGCTGAGATATAGGGACATGTTTTTCTGCATAAAATGTATAACTGTAAATTTCATGATGGGATTCCTACTTCCAGTGAAGCTAGGTAAACACAAGAGTAGAAGGGTGCGATCAGAAAAGCCTAGTCAGTCCAATATATCCTACATTGCATCTGTATTTTGCTTTATTGGACATATAACAAGCTCATAAATTTAATTCCAATATATTCAACACCAATAAACCTATTGAGAGAAAATCCCAGTTAAGTTTGTCCTCATATCTCAGCTTTGGGATGAGATAGGCTGAAAATAATCACACCTTTGTGTAAGTCAGGACCAGCCTAATCAACACCGTGAGTTTATAAGAAATCTGAGACGGTCAAAAATTGAGTCTAAAAAAACACAAAGGGGTACCCCTTAGTGTTTTTTTGGGTGAAATATGTGACCTCCTCAGATCTTCTTCAAACCCACACCGTGTGTCAGAGAGGTCCTGACAAAGACAGTGGTGTGGTAATTGTTGCCCTACCACATCCCAAAGCTAAGATATAGGGACATGTTGTGCTGCATAAAATGTAGAACTGTAAATTTCATGATGGGATTCCTACTTCCAGTGAAGCTAGGTAAACACATGAGTAGAAGGGTGCGATCAGAAAAGCCTAGTCAGTCCAACATATCCTACATAGCATCTGTATTTTGCTTTATTGGACGTATAACAAGCTCATAAATTTAATTCCAATATATTCAACACCAATAAACCTATTGAGAGAAAATCCCAGTTAAGTTTGTCCTCATATCTCAGCTTTGGGATGAGATAGGCTGAAAATAATCACACCTTTGTGTAAGTCAGGACCTGCCTAATCAACACCGTGAGTTTGGAAGAAATCTGAGACGGTCAAAAATTGAGTCTAAAAAAACACAAAGGGGTACCCCTTAGTGTTTTTTTGGGTGAAATATGTGACCTCCTCAGATCTTCTTCAAACCCACACCGTGTGTCAGGGAGGTCCTGACAAAGACAGTGGTGTGGTAATTGTTGCCCTACCACATCCCAAAGCTGAGATATAGGGACATGTTTTTCTGCATAAAATGTATAACTGTAAATTTCATGATGGGATTCCTACTTCCAGTGAAGCTAGGTAAACACAAGAGTAGAAGGGTGCGATCAGAAAAGCCTAGTCAGTCCAATATATCCTACATTGCATCTGTATTTTGCTTTATTGGACATATAACAAGCTCATAAATTTAATTCCAATATATTCAACACCAATAAACCTATTGAGAGAAAATCCCAGTTAAGTTTGTCCTCATATCTCAGCTTTGGGATGAGATAGGCTGAAAATAATCACACCTTTGTGTAAGTCAGGACCAGCCTAATCAACACCGTGAGTTTATAAGAAATCTGAGACGGTCAAAAATTGAGTCTAAAAAAACACAAAGGGGTACCCCTTAGTGTTTTTTTGGGTGAAATATGTGACCTCCTCAGATCTTCTTCAAACCCACACCGTGTGTCAGAGAGGTCCTGACAAAGACAGTGGTGTGGTAATTGTTGCCCTACCACATCCCAAAGCTAAGATATAGGGACATGTTGTGCTGCATAAAATGTAGAACTGTAAATTTCATGATGGGATTCCTACTTCCAGTGAAGCTAGGTAAACACATGAGTAGAAGGGTGCGATCAGAAAAGCCTAGTCAGTCCAACATATCCTACATAGCATCTGTATTTTGCTTTATTGGACGTATAACAAGCTCATAAATTTAATTCCAATATATTCAACACCAATAAACCTATTGAGAGAAAATCCCAGTTAAGTTTGTCCTCATATCTCAGCTTTGGGATGAGATAGGCTGAAAATAATCACACCTTTGTGTAAGTCAGGACCTGCCTAATCAACACCGTGAGTTTGGAAGAAATCTGAGACGGTCAAAAATTGAGTCTAAAAAAACACAAAGGGGTACCCCTTAGTGTTTTTTGGGTGAAATATGTGACCTCCTCAGATCTTCTTCAAACCCACACCGTGTGTCAGGGAGGTCCTGACAAAGACAGTGGTGTGGTAATTGTTGCCCTACCACATCCCAAAGCTGAGATATAGGGACATGTTTTTCTGCATAAAATGTATAACTGTAAATTTCATGATGGGATTCCTACTTCCAGTGAAGCTAGGTAAACACAAGAGTAGAAGGGTGCGATCAGAAAAGCCTAGTCAGTCCAATATATCCTACATTGCATCTGTATTTTGCTTTATTGGACATATAACAAGCTCATAAATTTAATTCCAATATATTCAACACCAATAAACCTATTGAGAGAAAATCCCAGTTAAGTTTGTCCTCATATCTCAGCTTTGGGATGAGATAGGCTGAAAATAATCACACCTTTGTGTAAGTCAGGACCAGCCTAATCAACACCGTGAGTTTATAAGAAATCTGAGACGGTCAAAAATTGAGTCTAAAAAAACACAAAGGGGTACCCCTTAGTGTTTTTTTGGGTGAAATATGTGACCTCCTCAGATCTTCTTCAAACCCACACCGTGTGTCAGAGAGGTCCTGACAAAGACAGTGGTGTGGTAATTGTTGCCCTACCACATCCCAAAGCTAAGATATAGGGACATGTTGTGCTGCATAAAATGTAGAACTGTAAATTTCATGATGGGATTCCTACTTCCAGTGAAGCTAGGTAAACACATGAGTAGAAGGGTGCGATCAGAAAAGCCTAGTCAGTCCAACATATCCTACATAGCATCTGTATTTTGCTTTATTGGACGTATAACAAGCTCATAAATTTAATTCCAATATATTCAACACCAATAAACCTATTGAGAGAAAATCCCAGTTAAGTTTGTCCTCATATCTCAGCTTTGGGATGAGATAGGCTGAAAATAATCACACCTTTGTGTAAGTCAGGACCTGCCTAATCAACACCGTGAGTTTGGAAGAAATCTGAGACGGTCAAAAATTGAGTCTAAAAAAACACAAAGGGGTACCCCTTAGTGTTTTTTTGGGTGAAATATGTGACCTCCTCAGATCTTCTTCAAACCCACACCGTGTGTCAGGGAGGTCCTGACAAAGACAGTGGTGTGGTAATTGTTGCCCTACCACATCCCAAAGCTGAAATATAGGGACATGTTTTGCTGCATAAAATGTATAACTGTAAATTTCATGATGGGATTCCTACTTCCAGTGAAGCTAGGTAAACACAAGAGTAGAAGGGTGCGATCAGAAAAGCCTAGTCAGTCCAATATATCCTACATTGCATCTTTATTTTGCTTTATTGGACATATAACAAGCTCATAAATTTAATTCCAATATATTCAACACCAATAAACCTATTGAGAGAAATTCCCAGTTAAGTTTGTCCTCATATCTCAGCTTTGGCATGAGATAGGCTGAAAATAATCACACCTTTGTGTAAGTCAGGACCTGCCTAATCAACATCGTGAGTTTGGAAGAAATCTGAGACGGTCAAAAATTGAGTCTAAAAAAACACAAAGGGGTACCCCTTAGTGTTTTTTTGGGTGAAATATATGACCTCCTCAGATCTTCTTCAAACCCACTCCGTGTGTCAGGGAGGTCCTGACAAAGACAGTGGTGTGGTAATTGTTGCCCTACCACATCCCAAAGCTGAGATATAGGGACATGTTGTGCTGCATAAAATGTATAACTGTAAATTTCATGATGGGATTCCTACTTCCAGTGAAGCTAGGTAAACACATGAGTAGAAGGGTGCGATCAGAAAAGCCTAGTCAGTCCAATATATCCTACATTGCATCTGTATTTTGCTTTATTGGACATATAACAAGCTCATAAATTGAATTCCAATATATTCAACACCAATAAACCTATTGAGAGAACATCCCAGTTAAGTTTGTCCTCATATCTCAGCTTTGGGATGAGATAGGCTGAAAATAATCACACCTTTGTGTAAGTCAGGACCTGCCTAATCAACATCGTGAGTTTGGAAGAAATCTGAGACGGTCAAAAATTGAGTCTAAAAAAACACAAAGGGGTACCCCTTAGTGTTTTTTTGGGTGAAATATATGACCTCCTCAGATCTTCTTCAAACCCACACCGTGTGTCAGAGAGGTCCTGACAAAGACAGTGGTGTGGTAATTGTTGCCCTACCACATCCCAAAGCTAAGATATAGGGACATGTTGTGCTGCATAAAATGTAGAACTGTAAATTTCATGATGGGATTCCTACTTCCAGTGAAGCTAGGTAAACACATGAGTAGAAGGGTGCGATCAGAAAAGCCTAGTCAGTCCAACATATCCTACATTGCATCTGTATTTTGCTTTATTGGACGTATAAAAAGCTCATAAATTTAATTCCAATATATTCAACACCAATAAACCTATTGAGAGAAATTCCCAGTTAAGTTTGTCCTCATATCTCAGCTTTGGGATGAGATAGGCTGAAAATAATCACACCTTTGTGTAAGTCAGGACCTGCCTAATCAACACCGTGAGTTTGGAAGAAATCTGAGACGGTCAAAAATTGAGTCTAAAAAACACAAAGGGGTACCCCTTAGTGTTTTTTGGGTGAAATATGTGACCTCCTCAGATCTTCTTCAAACCCACACCGTGTGTCAGGGAGGTCCTGACAAAGACAGTGGTGTGGTAATTGTTGCCCTACCACATCCCAAAGCTGAGATATAGGGACATGTTTTGCTGCATAAAATGTATAACTGTAAATTTCATGATGGGATTCCTACTTCCAGTGAAGCTAGGTAAACACAAGAGTAGAAGGGTGCAATCAGAAAAGCCTAGTCAGTCCAATATATCCTACATTGCATCTGTATTTTGCTTTATTGGACATATAACAAGCTCATAAATTTAATTCCAATATATTCAACACCAATAAACCTATTGAGAGAAAATCCCAGTTAAGTTTGTCCTCATATCTCTGCTTTGGGATGAGATAGGCTGAAAATAATCACACCCCTGTGTAAGTCAGGACCTGCCTAATCAACACCGTGAGTTTGGAAGAAATCTGAGAAGGTCAAAAATTGAGTCTAAAAAAACACAAAGGGGTACCCCTTAGTGTTTTTTTGGGTGAAATATGTGACCTCCTCAGATCTTCTTCAAACCCACACCGTGTGTCAGAGAGGTCCTGACAAAGACAGTGGTGTGGTAATTGTTGCCCTACCACATCCCAAAGCTAAGATATAGGGACATGCTGTGCTGCATAAAATGTATAACTGTAAATTTCATGATGGGATTCCTACTTTCAGTGAAGCTACGTAAACACAAGAGTAGAAGGGTGCGATCAGAAAAGCCTAGGCAGTCCAATATATCCTACATTGCATCTGTATTTTGCTTTATTGGACATATAACAAGCTCATAAATTTAATTCCAATATATTCAACACCAATAAACCTATTGAGAGAAAATCCCAGTTAAGTTTGTTCTCATATCTCAGCTTTGGGATGAGATAGGCTGAAAATAATCACACCTTTGTGTAAGTCAGGACCTGCCTAATCAACACCCTGAGTTTGGAATAAATCTGAGACGGTCAAAAATTGAGTCTAAAAAAACACAAAGGGGTACCCCTTGGTGTTTTTTTGGGTGAAATATGTGACCTCCTCAGATCTTCTTCAAACCCACACCATGTGTCAGAGAGGTCCTGACAAAGACAGTGGTGTGGTAATTGTTGCCCTACCACATCCCAAAGCTAAGATATAGGGACATGCTGTGCTGCATAAAATGTATAACTGTAAATTTCATGATGGGATTCCTACTTTCAGTGAAGCTACGTAAACACAAGAGTAGAAGGGTGCGATCAGAAAAGCCTAGGCAGTCCAATATATCCTACATTGCATCTGTATTTTGCTTTATTGGACATATAACAAGCTCATAAATTTAATTCCAATATATTCAACACCAATAAACCTATTGAGAGAAAATCCCAGTTAAGTTTGTCCTCATATCTCAGCTTTGGGATGAGATAAGCTGAAAATAATCACACCTTTGTGTAAGTCAGGACCTGCCTAATCAACACCGTGAGTTTGGAAGAAATCTGAGACGGTCAAAAATTGAGTCTAAAAAAACACAAAGGGGTACCCCTTAGTGTTTTTTTGGGTGAAATATGTGACCTCCTCAGATCTTCTTCAAACCCACACCGTGTGTCAGAGAGGTCCTGACAAAGACAGTGGTGTGGTAATTGTTGCCCTACCACATCCCAAAACTAAGATATAGGGACATGTTGTGCTGCATAAAATGTATAACTGTAAATTTCATGATGGGATTCCTACTTCCAGTGAAGCTAGGTAAACACATGAGTAGAAGGGTGCGATCAGAAAAGCCTAGTCAGTCCAATATATCCTACATTGCATCTGTATTTTGCTTTATTGGACGTATAAAAAGCTCATAAATTTAATTCCAATATATTCAACACCAATAAACCTATTGAGAGAAATTCCCAGTTAAGTTTGTCCTCATATCTCAGCTTTGGCATGAGATAGGCTGAAAATAATCACACCTTTGTGTAAGTCAGGACCTGCCTAATCAACACCGTGAGTTTGGAAGAAATCTGAGACGGTCAAAAATTGAATCTAAAAAAACACAAAGGGGTACCCCTTAGTGTTTTTTTGGGTGAAATATGTGACCTCCTCAGATCTTCTTCAAACCCACACCGTGTGTCAGAGAGGTCCTGACAAAGACAGTGGTGTGGTAATTGTTGCCCTACCACATCCCAAAGCTAAGATATAGGGACATGCTGTGCTGCATAAAATGTATAACTGTAAATTTCATGATGGGATTCCTACTTTCAGTGAAGCTACGTAAACACAAGAGTAGAAGGGTGCGATCAGAAAAGCCTAGGCAGTCCAATATATCCTACATTGCATCTGTATTTTGCTTTATTGGACATATAACAAGCTCATAAATTTAATTCCAATATATTCAACACCAATAAACCTATTGAGAGAAAATCCCAGTTAAGTTTGTCCTCATATCTCAGCTTTGGGATGAGATAGGCTGAAAATAATCACACCTTTGTGTAAATCAGGACCTGCCTAATCAACACCGTGAGTTTGGAAGAAATCTGAGACGGTCAAAAATTGAGTCTAAAAAAACACAAAGGGGTACCCCTTAGTGTTTTTTTGGGTGAAATATATGACCTCCTCAGATCTTCTTCAAACCCACGCCGTGTGTCAGAGAGGTCCTGACAAAGACAGTGGTGTGGTAATTGTTGCCCTACCACATCCCAAAGCTAAGATATAGGGACATGCTGTGCTGCATAAAATGTATAACTGTAAATTTCATGATGGGATTCCTACTTTCAGTGAAGCTACGTAAACACAAGAGTAGAAGGGTGCGATCAGAAAAGCCTAGGCAGTCCAATATATCCTACATTGCATCTGTATTTTGCTTTATTGGACATATAACAAGCTCATAAATTTAATTCCAATATATTCAACACCAATAAACCTATTGAGAGAAAATCCCAGTTAAGTTTGTCCTCATATCTCAGCTTTGGGATGAGATAGGCTGAAAATAATCACACCTTTGTGTAAGTCAGGACCTGCCTAATCAACACCGTGAGTTTGGAAGAAATCTGAGACGGTCAAAAATTGAGTCTAAAAAAACACAAAGGGGTACCCCTTAGTGTTTTTTTGGGTGAAATATATGACCTCCTCAGATCTTCTTCAAACCCACGCCGTGTGTCAGAGAGGTCCTGACAAAGACAGTGGTGTGGTAATTGTTGCCCTACCACATCCCAAAGCTAAGATATAGGGACATGTTGTGCTGCATAAAATGTATAAATGTAAATTTCATGATGGGATTCCTACTTCCAGTGAAGCTAGGTAAACACATGAGTAGAAGGGTGCGATCAGAAAAGCCTAGTCAGTCCAATATATCCTACATTGCATTTGTATTTTGCTTTATTGGACGTATAAAAAGCTCATAAATTTAATTCCAATATATTCAACACCAATAAACCTATTGAGAGAAATTCCCAGTTAAGTTTGTCCTCATATCTCAGCTTTGGCATGAGATAGGCTGAAAATAATCACACCTTTGTGTAAGTCAGGACCTGCCTAATCAACACCGTGAGTTTGGAAGAAATCTGAGACGGTCAAAAATTGAGTCTAAAAAAACACAAAGGGGTACCCCTTAGTGTTTTTTTGGGTGAAATATGTGACCTCCTCAGATCTTCTTCAAACCCACACCGTGTGTCAGGGAGGTCCTGACAAAGACAGTGGTGTGGTAATTGTTGCCCTACCACATCCCAAAGCTGAGATATAGGGACATGTTTTTCTGCATAAAATGTATAACTGTAAATTTCATGATGGGATTCCTACTTCCAGTGAAGCTAGGTAAACACAAGAGTAGAAGGGTGCGATCAGAAAAGCCTAGTCAGTCCAATATATCCTACATTGCATCTGTACTTTGCTTTATTGGACGTATAACAAGCTCATAAATTTAATTCCAATATATTCAACACCAATAAACCTATTGAGAGAAAATCCCAGTTAAGTTTGTCCTCATATCTCAGCTTTGGGATGAGATAGGCTGAAAATAATCACACCTTTGTGTAAGTCAGGACCAGCCTAATCAACACCGTGAGTTTGGAAGAAATCTGAGACGGTCAAAAATTGAGTCTAAAAAAACACAAAGGGGTACCCCTTAGTGTTTTTTTGGGTGAAATATGTGACCTCCTCAGATCTTCTTCAAACCCACACCGTGTGTCAGGGTGGTCCTGACAAATACAGTGGTGTGGTAATTGTTGCCCTACCACATCCCAAAGCTGAGATATAGGGACATGTTTTTCTGCATAAAATGTATAACTGTAAATTTCATGATGGGATTCCTACTTCCAGTGAAGCTAGGTAAACACAAGAGTAGAAGGGTGCGATCAGAAAAGCCTAGTCAGTCCAATATATCCTACATTGCATCTGTATTTTGCTTTATTGGACGTATAACAAGCTCATAAATTTAATTCCAATATATTCAACACCAATAAACCTATTGAGAGAAAATCCCAGTTAAGTTTGTCCTCATATCTCAGCTTTGGGATGAGATAGGCTGAAAATAATCACACCTTTGTGTAAGTCAGGACCTGCCTAATCAACACCGTGAGTTTGGAAGAAATCTGAGACGGTCAAAAATTGAGTCTAAAAAAACACAAAGGGGTACCCCTTAGTGTTTTTTTGGGTGAAATATGTGACCTCCTCAGATCTTCTTCAAACCCACACCGTGTGTCAGAAAGGTCCTGACAAAGACAGTGGTGTGGTAATTGTTGCCCTACCACATCCCAAAGCTGAGATATAGGGACATGTTGTGCTGCATAAAATGTATAACTGTAAATTTCATGATGGGATTCCTACTTCCAGTGAAGCTAGGTAAACACAAGAGTAGAAGGGTGCGATCAGAAAAGCCTAGTCAGTCCAATATATCCTACATTGCATCTGTATTTTGCTTTATTGGACATATAACAAGCTCATAAATTTAATTCCAATATATTCAACACCAATAAACCTATTGAGAGAAAATCCCAGTTAAGTTTGTCCTCATATCTCAGCTTTGGGATGAGATAGGCTGAAAATAATCACACCTTTGTGTAAGTCAGGACCAGCCTAATCAACACCGTGAGTTTGGAAGAAATCTGAGACGGTCAAAAATTTAGTCTAAAAAACACAAATGGGTACCCCTTAGTGTTTTTTTTGGGTGAAATATGTGACCTCCTCAGCTCTTCTTCAAACCCACACCGTGTGTCAGAGAGGTCCTGACAAAGACAGTGGTGTGGTAATTGTTGCCCTACCACATCCCAAAGCTAAGATATAGGGACATGCTGTGCTGCATAAAATGTATAACTGTAAATCTCATGATGGGATTCCTACTTTCAGTGAAGCTAGGTAAACACAAGAGTAGAAGGGTGCGATCAGAAAAGCCTAGTCAGTCCAATATATCCTACATTGCATCTGTATTTTGCTTTATTGGACATATAACAAGCTCATAAATTTAATTCCAATATATTCAACACCAATAAACCTATTGAGAGAAATTCCCAGTTAAGTTTGTCCTCATATCTCAGCTTTGGCATGAGATAGGCTGAAAATAATCACACCTTTGTGTAAGTCAGGACCTGCCTAATCAACACCGTGAGTTTGGAAGAAATCTGAGACGGTCAAAAATTGAATCTAAAAAAACACAAAGGGGTACCCCTTAGTGTTTTTTTGGGTGAAATATATGACCTCCTCAGATCTTCTTCAAACCCACTCCGTGTGTCAGGGAGGTCCTGACAAAGACAGTGGTGTGGTAATTGTTGCCCTACCACATCCCAAAGCTGAGATATAGGGACATGTTGTGCTGCATAAAATGTATAACTGTAAATTTCATGATGGGATTCCTACTTCCAGTGAAGCTAGGTAAACACATGAGTAGAAGGGTGCGATCAGAAAAGCCTAGTCAGTCCAATATATCCTACATTGCATCTGTATTTTGCTTTATTGGACATATAACAAGCTCATAAATTGAATTCCAATATATTCAACACCAATAAACCTATTGAGAGAACATCCCAGTTAAGTTTGTCCTCATATCTCAGCTTTGGGATGAGATAGGCTGAAAATAATCACACCTTTGTGTAAGTCAGGACCTGCCTAATCAACATCGTGAGTTTGGAAGAAATCTGAGACGGTCAAAAATTGAGTCTAAAAAAACACAAAGGGGTACCCCTTAGTGTTTTTTTGGGTGAAATATGTGACCTCCTCAGATCTTCTTCAAACCCACACCGTGTGTCAGAGAGGTCCTGACAAAGACAGTGGTGTGGTAATTGTTGCCCTACCACATCCCAAAACTAAGATATAGGGACATGTTGTGCTGCATAAAATGTATAACTGTAAATTTCATGATGGGATTCCTACTTCCAGTGAAGCTAGGTAAACACATGAGTAGAAGGGTGCGATCAGAAAAGCCTAGTCAGTCCAATATATCCTACATTGCATCTGTATTTTGCTTTATTGGACGTATAAAAAGCTCATAAATTTAATTCCAATATATTCAACACCAATAAACCTATTGAGAGAAATTCCCAGTTAAGTTTGTCCTCATATCTCAGCTTTGGCATGAGATAGGCTGAAAATAATCACACCTTTGTGTAAGTCAGGACCTGCCTAATCAACACCGTGAGTTTGGAAGAAATCTGAGACGGTCAAAAATTGAATCTAAAAAAACACAAAGGGGTACCCCTTAGTGTTTTTTTGGGTGAAATATGTGACCTCCTCAGATCTTCTTCAAACCCACACCGTGTGTCAGAGAGGTCCTGACAAAGACAGTGGTGTGGTAATTGTTGCCCTACCACATCCCAAAGCTAAGATATAGGGACATGCTGTGCTGCATAAAATGTATAACTGTAAATTTCATGATGGGATTCCTACTTTCAGTGAAGCTACGTAAACACAAGAGTAGAAGGGTGCGTTCAGAAAAGCCTAGGCAGTCCAATATATCCTACATTGCATCTGTATTTTGCTTTATTGGACATATAACAAGCTCATAAATTTAATTCCAATATATTCAACACCAATAAACCTATTGAGAGAAAATCCCAGTTAAGTTTGTCCTCATATCTCAGCTTTGGGATGAGATAAGCTGAAAATAATCACACCTTTGTGTAAGTCAGGACCTGCCTAATCAACACCGTGAGTTTGGAAGAAATCTGAGACGGTCAAAAATTGAGTCTAAAAAAACACAAAGGGGTACCCCTTAGTGTTTTTTTGGGTGAAATATGTGACCTCCTCAGATCTTCTTCAAACCCACACCGTGTGTCAGAGAGGTCCTGACAAAGACAGTGGTGTGGTAATTGTTGCCCTACCACATCCCAAAGCTAAGATATAGGGACATGCTGTGCTGCATAAAATGTATAACTGTAAATTTCATGATGGGATTCCTACTTTCAGTGAAGCTACGTAAACACAAGAGTAGAAGGGTGTGATCAGAAAAGCCTAGGCAGTCCAATATATCCTACATTGCATCTGTATTTTGCTTTATTGGACATATAACAAGCTCATAAATTTAATTCCAATATATTCAACACCAATAAACCTATTGAGAGAAAATCCCAGTTAAGTTTGTCCTCATATCTCAGCTTTGGGATGAGATAGGCTGAAAATAATCACACCTTTGTGTAAGTCAGGACCTGCCTAATCAACACCGTGAGTTTGGAAGAAATCTGAGACGGTCAAAAATTGAGTCTAAAAAAACACAAATGGGTACCCCTTAGTGTTTTTTTGGGTGAAATATGTGACCTCCTCAGATCTTCTTCAAACCCACGCCGTGTGTCAGAGAGGTCCTGACAAAGACAGTGGTGTGGTAATTGTTGCCCTACCACATCCCAAAGCTAAGATATAGGGACATGTTGTGCTGCATAAAATGTATAAATGTAAATTTCATGATGGGATTCCTACTTCCAGTGAAGCTAGGTAAACACATGAGTAGAAGGGTGCGATCAGAAAAGCCTAGTCAGTCCAATATATCCTACATTGCATTTGTATTTTGCTTTATTGGACGTATAAAAAGCTCATAAATTTAATTCCAATATATTCAACACCAATAAACCTATTGAGAGAAATTCCCAGTTAAGTTTGTCCTCATATCTCAGCTTTGGCATGAGATAGGCTGAAAATAATCACACCTTTGTGTAAGTCAGGACCTGCCTAATCAACACCGTGAGTTTGGAAGAAATCTGAGACGGTCAAAAATTGAGTCTAAAAAAACACAAAGGGGTACCCCTTAGTGTTTTTTTGGGTGAAATATGTGACCTCCTCAGATCTTCTTCAAACCCACACCGTGTGTCAGGGAGGTCCTGACAAAGACAGTGGTGTGGTAATTGTTGCCCTACCACATCCCAAAGCTGAGATATAGGGACATGTTTTGCTGCATAAAATGTATAACTGTAAATTTCATGATGGGATTCCTACTTCCAGTGAAGCTAGGTAAACACATGAGTAGAAGGGTGCGATCAGAAAAGCCTAGTCAGTCCAATATATCCTACATTGCATCTGTATTTTGCTTTATTGGACATATAACAAGCTCATAAATTTAATTCCAATATATTCAACACCAATAAACCTATTGAGAGAAAATCCCAGTTAAGTTTGTCCTCATATCTCAGCTTTGGGATGAGATAGGCTGAAAATAATCACACCTTTGTGTAAGTCAGGACCTGCCTAATCAACACCGTGAGTTTGGAAGAAATCTGAGACGGTCAAAAATTTAGTCTAAAAAACACAAATGGGTACCCCTTAGTGTTTTTTTTGGGTGAAATATGTGACCTCCTCAGCTCTTCTTCAAACCCACACCGTGTGTCAGAGAGGTCCTGACAAAGACAGTGGTGTGGTAATTGTTGCCCTACCACATCCCAAAGCAAAGATATAGGGACATGCTGTGCTGCATAAAATGTATAACTGTAAATCTCATGATGGGATTCCTACTTTCAGTGAAGCTAGGTAAACACAAGAGTAGAAGGGTGCGATCAGAAAAGCCTAGTCAGTCCAATATATCCTACATTGCATCTGTATTTTGCTTTATTGGACATATAACAAGCTCATAAATTTAATTCCAATATATTCAACACCAATAAACCTATTGAGAGAAAATCCCAGTTAAGTTTGTCCTCATATCTCAGCTTTGGGATGAGATAGGCTGAAAATAATCACACCTTTGTGTAAGTCAGGACCTGCCTAATCAACACCGTGAGTGTGGAAGAAATCTGAGACGGTCAAAAATTGAGTCTAAAAAAACACAAAGGGGTACCCCTTAGTGTTTTTTTGGGTGAAATATGTGACCTCCTCAGATCTTCTTCAAACCCACACCGTGTGTCAGGGTGGTCCTGACAAAGACAGTGGTGTGGTAATTGTTGCCCTACCACATCCCAAAGCTGAGATATAGGGACATGTTTTTCTGCATAAAATGTATAACTGTAAATTTCATGATGGGATTCCTACTTCCAGTGAAGCTAGGTAAACACAAGAGTAGAAGGGTGCGATCAGAAAAGCCTAGTCAGTCCAATATATCCTACATTGCATCTGTATTTTGCTTTATTGGACGTATAAAAAGCTCATAAATTTAATGCCAATATATTCAACACCAATAAACCTATTGAGAGAAATTCCCAGTTAAGTTTGTCCTCATATCTCAGCTTTGGGATGAGATAGGCTGAAAATAATCACACCTTTGTGTAAGTCAGGACTTGCCTAACCAACACCGTGAGTTTGGAAGAAATCTGAGACGGTCAAAAATTGAGTCTAAAAAAACACAAAGGGGTACCCCTTAGTGTTTTTTTGGGTGAAATATATGACCTCCTCAGATCTTCTTCAAACCCACTCCGTGTGTCAGGGAGGTCCTGACAAAGACAGTGGTGTGGTAATTGTTGCCCTACCACATCCCAAAGCTGAGATATAGGGACATGTTGTGCTGCATAAAATGTATAACTGTAAATTTCATGATGGGATTCCTACTTCCAGTGAAGCTAGGTAAACACATGAGTAGAAGGGTGCGATCAGAAAAGCCTAGTCAGTCCAATATATCCTACATTGCATCTGTATTTTGCTTTATTGGACATATAACAAGCTCATAAATTGAATTCCAATATATTCAACACCAATAAACCTATTGAGAGAACATCCCAGTTAAGTTTGTCCTCATATCTCAGCTTTGGGATGAGATAGGCTGAAAATAATCACACCTTTGTGTAAGTCAGGACCTGCCTAATCAACATCGTGAGTTTGGAAGAAATCTGAGACGGTCAAAAATTGAGTCTAAAAAAACACAAAGGGGTACCCCTTAGTGTTTTTTTGGGTGAAATATATGACCTCCTCAGATCTTCTTCAAACCCACACCGTGTGTCAGAGAGGTCCTGACAAAGACAGTGGTGTGGTAATTGTTGCCCTACCACATCCCAAAGCTAAGATATAGGGACATGTTGTGCTGCATAAAATGTAGAACTGTAAATTTCATGATGGGATTCCTACTTCCAGTGAAGCTAGGTAAACACATGAGTAGAAGGGTGCGATCAGAAAAGCCTAGTCAGTCCAACATATCCTACATTGCATCTGTATTTTGCTTTATTGGACGTATAAAAAGCTCATAAATTTAATTCCAATATATTCAACACCAATAAACCTATTGAGAGAAAATCCCAGTTAAGTTTGTCCTCATATCTCAGCTTTGGGATGAGATAGGCTGAAAATAATCACACCTTTGTGTAAGTCAGGACCTGCCTAATCAACACCGTGAGTTTGGAAGAAATCTGAGACGGTCAAAAATTGAGTCTAAAAAAACACAAAGGGGTACCCCTTAGTGTTTTTTTGGGTGAAATATGTGACCTCCTCAGATCTTCTTCAAACCCACACCGTGTGTCAGAAAGGTCCTGACAAAGACAGTGGTGTGGTAATTGTTGCCCTACCACATCCCAAAGCTGAGATATAGGGACATGTTTTGCTGCATAAAATGTATAACTGTAAATTTCATGATGGGATTCCTACTTCCAGTGAAGCTAGGTAAACACAAGAGTAGAAGGGTGCGATCAGAAAAGCCTAGTCAGTCCAATATATCCTACATTGCATCTGTATTTTGCTTTATTGGACGTATAAAAAGCTCATAAATTTAATGCCAATATATTCAACACCAATAAACCTATTGAGAGAAATTCCCAGTTAAGTTTGTCCTCATATCTCAGCTTTGGGATGAGATAGGCTGAAAATAATCACACCTTTGTGTAAGTCAGGACTTGCCTAACCAACACCGTGAGTTTGGAAGAAATCTGAGACGGTCAAAAATTGAGTCTAAAAAAACACAAAGGGGTACCCCTTAGTGTTTTTTTGGGTGAAATATATGACCTCCTCAGATCTTCTTCAAACCCACACCGTGTGTCAGAGAGGTCCTGACAAAGACAGTGGTGTGGTAATTGTTGCCCTACCACATCCCAAAGCTAAGATATAGGGACATGTTGTGCTGCATAAAATGTAGAACTGTAAATTTCATGATGGGATTCCTACTTCCAGTGAAGCTAGGTAAACACATGAGTAGAAGGGTGCGATCAGAAAAGCCTAGTCAGTCCAACATATCCTACATTGCATCTGTATTTTGCTTTATTGGACGTATAAAAAGCTCATAAATTTAATTCCAATATATTCAACACCAATAAACCTATTGAGAGAAAATCCCAGTTAAGTTTGTCCTCATATCTCAGCTTTGGGATGAGATAGGCTGAAAATAATCACACCTTTGTGTAAGTCAGGACCTGCCTAATCAACACCGTGAGTTTGGAAGAAATCTGAGACGGTCAAAAATTGAGTCTAAAAAACACAAAGGGGTACCCCTTAGTGTTTTTTTGGGTGAAATATGTGACCTCCTCAGATCTTCTTCAAACCCACACCGTGTGTCAGGGAGGTCCTGACAAAGACAGTGGTGTGGTAATTGTTGCCCTACCACATCCCAAAGCTGAGATATAGGGACATGTTTTGCTGCATAAAATGTATAACTGTAAATTTCATGATGGGATTCCTACTTCCAGTGAAGCTAGGTAAACACAAGAGTAGAAGGGTGCGATCAGAAAAGCCTAGTCAGTCCAATATATCCTACATTGCATCTGTATTTTGCTTTATTGGACATATAACAAGCTCATAAATTTAATTCCAATATATTCAACACCAATAAACCTATTGAGAGAAAATCCCAGTTAAGTTTGTCCTCATATCTCTGCTTTGGGATGAGATAGGCTGAAAATAATCACACCCCTGTGTAAGTCAGGACCTGCCTAATCAACACCGTGAGTTTGGAAGAAATCTGAGACGGTCAAAAATTGAGTCTAAAAAAACACAAAGGGGTACCCCTTAGTGTTTTTTTGGGTGAAATATGTGACCTCCTCAGATCTTCTTCAAACCCACACCGTGTGTCAGAGAGGTCCTGACAAAGACAGTGGTGTGGTAATTGTTGCACTACCACATCCCAAAGCTAAGATATAGGGACATGCTGTGCTGCATAAAATGTATAACTGTAAATTTCATGATGGGATTCCTACTTTCAGTGAAGCTACGTAAACACAAGAGTAGAAGGGTGCGATCAGAAAAGCTTAGGCAGTCCAATATATCCTACATTGCATCTGTATTTTGCTTTATTGGACATATAACAAGCTCATAAATTTAATTCCAATATATTCAACACCAATAAACCTATTGAGAGAAAATCCCAGTTAAGTTTGTCCTCATATCTCAGCTTTGGGATGAGATAAGCTGAAAATAATCACACCTTTGTGTAAGTCAGGACCTGCCTAATCAACACCGTGAGTTTGGAAGAAATCTGAGACGGTCAAAAATTGAGTCTAAAAAAACACAAAGGGGTACCCCTTAGTGTTTTTTTGGGTGAAATATATGACCTCCTCAGATCTTCTTCAAACCCACACCGTGTGTCAGAGAGGTCCTGACAAAGACAGTGGTGTGGTAATTGTTGCCCTACCACATCCCAAAACTAAGATATAGGGACATGTTGTGCTGCATAAAATGTATAACTGTAAATTTCATGATGGGATTCCTACTTCCAGTGAAGCTAGGTAAACACATGAGTAGAAGGGTGCGATCAGAAAAGCCTAGTCAGTCCAATAAATCCTACATTGCATCTGTATTTTGCTTTATTGGACGTATAAAAAGCTCATAAATTTAATTCCAATATATTCAACACCAATAAACCTATTGAGAGAAATTCCCAGTTAAGTTTGTCCTCATATCTCAGCTTTGGCATGAGATAGGCTGAAAATAATCACACCTTTGTGTAAGTCAGGACCTGCCTAATCAACACCGTGAGTTTGGAAGAAATCTGAGACGGTCAAAAATTGAATCTAAAAAAACACAAAGGGGTACCCCTTAGTGTTTTTTTGGGTGAAATATGTGACCTCCTCAGATCTTCTTCAAACCCACACCGTGTGTCAGAGAGGTCCTGACAAAGACAGTGGTGTGGTAATTGTTGCCCTACCACATCCCAAAGCTAAGATATAGGGACATGCTGTGCTGCATAAAATTTATAACTGTAAATTTCATGATGGGATTCCTACTTTCAGTGAAGCTACGTAAACACAAGAGTAGAAGGGTGTGATCAGAAAAGCCTAGTCAGTCCAATATATCCTACATTGCATTTGTATTTTGCTTTATTGGACGTATAAAAAGCTCATAAATTTAATTCCAATATATTCAACACCAATAAACCTATTGAGAGAAAATCCCAGTTAAGTTTGTCCTCATATCTCAGCTTTGGGATGAGATAGGCTGAAAATAATCACACCTTTGTGTAAGTCAGGACCTGCCTAATCAACACCGTGAGTTTGGAAGAAATCTGAGACGGTCAAAAATTGAGTCTAAAAAAACACAAAGGGGTACCCCTTAGTGTTTTTTTGGGTGAAATATGTGACCTCCTCAGATCTTCTTCAAACCCACACCGTGTGTCAGAGAGGTCCTGACAAAGACAGTGGTGTGGTAATTGTTGCCCTACCACATCCCAAAGCTAAGATATAGGGACATGCTGTGCTGCATAAAATGTATAACTGTAAATTTCATGATGGGATTCCTACTTTCAGTGAAGCTACGTAAACACAAGAGTAGAAGGGTGCGATCAGAAAAGCTTAGGCAGTCCAATATATCCTACATTGCATCTGTATTTTGCTTTATTGGACATATAACAAGCTCATAAATTTAATTCCAATATATTCAACACCAATAAACCTATTGAGAGAAAATCCCAGTTAAGTTTGTCCTCATATCTCAGCTTTGGGATGAGATAAGCTGAAAATAATCACACCTTTGTGTAAGTCAGGACCTGCCTAATCAACACCGTGAGTTTGGAAGAAATCTGAGACGGTCAAAAATTGAGTCTAAAAAAACACAAAGGGGTACCCCTTAGTGTTTTTTTGGGTGAAATATATGACCTCCTCAGATCTTCTTCAAACCCACACCGTGTGTCAGAGAGGTCCTGACAAAGACAGTGGTGTGGTAATTGTTGCCCTACCACATCCCAAAACTAAGATATAGGGACATGTTGTGCTGCATAAAATGTATAAATGTAAATTTCATGATGGGATTCCTACTTCCAGTGAAGCTAGGTAAACACATGAGTAGAAGGGTGCGATCAGAAAAGCCTAGTCAGTCCAATATATCCTACATTGCATTTGTATTTTGCTTTATTGGACGTATAAAAAGCTCATAAATTTAATTCCAATATATTCAACACCAATAAACCTATTGAGAGAAAATCCCAGTTAAGTTTGTCCTCATATCTCAGCTTTGGGATGAGATAGGCTGAAAATAATCACACCTTTGTGTAAGTCAGGACCTGCCTAATCAACACCGTGAGTTTGGAAGAAATCTGAGACGGTCAAAAATTGAGTCTAAAAAAACACAAAGGGGTACCCCTTAGTGTTTTTTTGGGTGAAATATATGACCTCCTCAGATCTACTTCAAACCCACGCCGTGTGTCAGAGAGGTCCTGACAAAGACAGTGGTGTGGTAATTGTTGCCCTACCACATCCCAAAGCTGAGATATAGGGACATGTTTTGCTGCATAAAATGTATAACTGTAAATTTCATGATGGGATTCCTACTTCCAGTGAAGCTAGGTAAACACAAGAGTAGAAGGGTGCGATCAGAAAAGCCTAGTCAGTCCAATATATCCTACATTGCATCTGTATTTTGCTTTATTGGACATATAACAAGCTCATAAATTTAATTCCAATATATTCAACACCAATAAACCTATTGAGAGAAAATCCCAGTTAAGTTTGTCCTCATATCTCAGCTTTGGGATGAGATAGGCTGAAAATAATCACACCTTTGTGTAAGTCAGGACCAGCCTAATCAACACCGTGAGTTTGGAAGAAATCTGAGACGGTCAAAAATTGAGTCTAAAAAAACACAAAGGGGTACCCCTTAGTGTTTTTTTGGGTGAAATATGTGACCTCCTCAGATCTTCTTCAAACCCACACCGTGTGTCAGGGTGGTCCTGACAAATACAGTGGTGTGGTAATTGTTGCCCTACCACATCCCAAAGCTGAGATATAGGGACATGTTTTTCTGCATAAAATGTATAACTGTAAATTTCATGATGGGATTCCTACTTCCAGTGAAGCTAGGTAAACACAAGAGTAGAAAGGTGCGATCAGAAGAGCCTAGTCAGTCCAATATATCCTACATTGCATCTGTATTTTGCTTTATTGGACGTATAACAAGCTCATAAATTTAATTCCAATATATTCAACACCAATAAACCTATTGAGAGAAAATCCCAGTTAAGTTTGTCCTCATATCTCAGCTTTGGGATGAGATAGGCTGAAAATAATCACACCTTTGTGTAAGTCAGGACCTGCCTAATCAACACCATGAGTTTGGAAGAAATCTGAGACGGTCAAAAATTGAGTCTAAAAAAACACAAAGGGGTACCCCTTAGTGTTTTTTTGGGTGAAATATGTGACCTCCTCAGATCTTCTTCAAACCCACACCGTGTGTCAGAAAGGTCCTGACAAAGACAGTGGTGTGGTAATTGTTGCCCTACCACATCCCAAAGCTGAGATATAGGGACATGTTTTTCTGCATAACATGTATAACTGTAAATTTCATGATGGGATTCCTACTTCCAGTGAAGCTAGGTAAACACAAGAGTAGAAGGGTGCGATCAGAAAAGCCTAGTCAGTCCAATATATCCTACATTGCATCTGTATTTTGCTTTATTGGACGTATAAAAAGCTCATAAATTTAATGCCAATATATTCAACACCAATAAACCTATTGAGAGAAATTCCCAGTTAAGTTTGTCCTCATATCTCAGCTTTGGGATGAGATAGGCTGAAAATAATCACACCTTTGTGTAAGTCAGGACTTGCCTAATCAACACCGTGAGTTTGGAAGAAATCTGAGACGGTCAAAAATTTAGTCTAAAAAACACAAATGGGTACCCCTTAGTGTTTTTTTTGGGTGAAATATGTGACCTCCTCAGCTCTTCTTCAAACCCACACCGTGTGTCAGAGAGGTCCTGACAAAGACAGTGGTGTGGTAATTGTTGCCCTACCACATCCCAAAGCTGAGATATAGGGACATGCTGTGCTGCATAAAATGTATAACTGTAAATTTCATGATGGGATTCCTACTTCCAGTGAAGCTAGGTAAACACAAGAGTAGAAGGGTGCGATCAGAAAAGCCTAGTCAGTCCAATATATCCTACATTGCATCTGTATTTTGCTTTATTGGACGTATAACAAGCTCATAAATTTAATTCCAATATATTCAACACCAATAAACCTATTGAGAGAAAATCCCAGTTAAGTTTGTCCTCATATCTCAGCTTTGGGATGAGATAGGCTGAAAATAATCACACCTTTGTGTAAGTCAGGACCTGCCTAATCAACACCATGAGTTTGGAAGAAATCTGAGACGGTCAAAAATTGAGTCTAAAAAAACACAAAGGGGTACCCCTTAGTGTTTTTTTGGGTGAAATATGTGACCTCCTCAGATCTTCTTCAAACCCACACCGTGTGTCAGAAAGGTCCTGACAAAGACAGTGGTGTGGTAATTGTTGCCCTACCACATCCCAAAGCTGAGATATAGGGACATGTTTTGCTGCATAAAATGTATAACTGTAAATTTCATGATGGGATTCCTACTTCCAGTGAAGCTAGGTAAACACAAGAGTAGAAGGGTGCGATCAGAAAAGCCTAGTCAGTCCAATATATCCTACATTGCATCTGTATTTTGCTTTATTGGACATATAACAAGCTCATAAATTTAATTCCAATATATTCAACACCAATAAACCTATTGAGAGAAAATCCCAGTTAAGTTTGTCCTCATATCTCAGCTTTGGGATGAGATAGGCTGAAAATAATCACACCTTTGTGTAAGTCAGGACCAGCCTAATCAACACCGTGAGTTTGGAAGAAATCTGAGACGGTCAAAAATTGAGTCTAAAAAAACACAAAGGGGTACCCCTTAGTGTTTTTTTGGGTGAAATATGTGACCTCCTCAGATCTTCTTCAAACCCACACCGTGTGTCAGGGAGGTCCTGACAAAGACAGTGGTGTGGTAATTGTTGCCCTACCACATCCCAAAGCTGAGATATAGGGACATGTTTTTCTGCATAACATGTATAACTGTAAATTTCATGATGGGATTCCTACTTCCAGTGAAGCTAGGTAAACACAAGAGTAGAAGGGTGCGATCAGAAAAGCCTAGTCAGTCCAATATATCCTACATTGCATCTGTATTTTGCTTTATTGGACGTATAAAAAGCTCATAAATTTAATGCCAATATATTCAACACCAATAAACCTATTGAGAGAAATTCCCAGTTAAGTTTGTCCTCATATCTCAGCTTTGGGATGAGATAGGCTGAAAATAATCACACCTTTGTGTAAGTCAGGACTTGCCTAATCAACACCGTGAGTTTGGAAGAAATCTGAGACGGTCAAAAATTTAGTCTAAAAAACACAAATGGGTACCCCTTAGTGTTTTTTTTGGGTGAAATATGTGACCTCCTCAGCTCTTCTTCAAACCCACACCGTGTGTCAGAGAGGTCCTGACAAAGACAGTGGTGTGGTAATTGTTGCCCTACCACATCCCAAAGCTAAGATATAGGGACATGCTGTGCTGCATAAAATGTATAACTGTAAATCTCATGATGGGATTCCTACTTTCAGTGAAGCTAGGTAAACACAAGAGTAGAAGGGTGCGATCAGAAAAGCCTAGTCAGTCCAATATATCCTACATTGCATCTGTATTTTGCTTTATTGGACATATAACAAGCTCATAAATTTAATTCCAATATATTCAACACCAATAAACCTATTGAGAGAAAATCCCAGTTAAGTTTGTCCTCATATCTCAGCTTTGGGATGAGATAGGCTGAAAATAATCACACCTTTGTGTAAGTCAGGACCAGCCTAATCAACACCGTGAGTTTGGAAGAAATCTGAGACGGTCAAAAATTGAGTCTAAAAAAACACAAAGGGGTACCCCTTAGTGTTTTTTTGGGTGAAATATGTGACCTCCTCAGATCTTCTTCAAACCCACACCGTGTGTCAGGGTGGTCCTGACAAATACAGTGGTGTGGTAATTGTTGCCCTACCACATCCCAAAGCTGAGATATAGGGACATGTTTTTCTGCATAAAATGTATAACTGTAAATTTCATGATGGGATTCCTACTTCCAGTGAAGCTAGGTAAACACAAGAGTAGAAAGGTGCGATCAGAAAAGCCTAGTCAGTCCAATATATCCTACATTGCATCTGTATTTTGCTTTATTGGACGTATAACAAGCTCATAAATTTAATTCCAATATATTCAACACCAATAAACCTATTGAGAGAAAATCCCAGTTAAGTTTGTCCTCATATCTCAGCTTTGGGATGAGATAGGCTGAAAATAATCACACCTTTGTGTAAGTCAGGACCTGCCTAATCAACACCATGAGTTTGGAAGAAATCTGAGACGGTCAAAAATTGAGTCTAAAAAAACACAAAGGGGTACCCCTTAGTGTTTTTTTGGGTGAAATATGTGACCTCCTCAGATCTTCTTCAAACCCACACCGTGTGTCAGAAAGGTCCTGACAAAGACAGTGGTGTGGTAATTGTTGCCCTACCACATCCCAAAGCTGAGATATAGGGACATGTTTTGCTGCATAAAATGTATAACTGTAAATTTCATGATGGGATTCCTACTTCCAGTGAAGCTAGGTAAACACAAGAGTAGAAGGGTGCGATCAGAAAAGCCTAGTCAGTCCAATATATCCTACATTGCATCTGTATTTTGCTTTATTGGACATATAACAAGCTCATAAATTTAATTCCAATATATTCAACACCAATAAACCTATTGAGAGAAAATCCCAGTTAAGTTTGTCCTCATATCTCAGCTTTGGGATGAGATAGGCTGAAAATAATCACACCTTTGTGTAAGTCAGGACCAGCCTAATCAACACCGTGAGTTTGGAAGAAATCTGAGACGGTCAAAAATTGAGTCTAAAAAAACACAAAGGGGTACCCCTTAGTGTTTTTTTGGGTGAAATATGTGACCTCCTCAGATCTTCTTCAAACCCACACCGTGTGTCAGGGAGGTCCTGACAAAGACAGTGGTGTGGTAATTGTTGCCCTACCACATCCCAAAGCTGAGATATAGGGACATGTTTTTCTGCATAACATGTATAACTGTAAATTTCATGATGGGATTCCTACTTCCAGTGAAGCTAGGTAAACACAAGAGTAGAAGGGTGCGATCAGAAAAGCCTAGTCAGTCCAATATATCCTACATTGCATCTGTATTTTGCTTTATTGGACGTATAAAAAGCTCATAAATTTAATGCCAATATATTCAACACCAATAAACCTATTGAGAGAAATTCCCAGTTAAGTTTGTCCTCATATCTCAGCTTTGGGATGAGATAGGCTGAAAATAATCACACCTTTGTGTAAGTCAGGACTTGCCTAATCAACACCGTGAGTTTGGAAGAAATCTGAGACGGTCAAAAATTTAGTCTAAAAAACACAAATGGGTACCCCTTAGTGTTTTTTTTGGGTGAAATATGTGACCTCCTCAGCTCTTCTTCAAACCCACACCGTGTGTCAGAGAGGTCCTGACAAAGACAGTGGTGTGGTAATTGTTGCCCTACCACATCCCAAAGCTGAGATATAGGGACATGCTGTGCTGCATAAAATGTATAACTGTAAATTTCATGATGGGATTCCTACTTCCAGTGAAGCTAGGTAAACACAAGAGTAGAAGGGTGCGATCAGAAAAGCCTAGTCAGTCCAATATATCCTACATTGCATCTGTATTTTGCTTTATTGGACGTATAACAAGCTCATAAATTTAATTCCAATATATTCAACACCAATAAACCTATTGAGAGAAAATCCCAGTTAAGTTTGTCCTCATATCTCAGCTTTGGGATGAGATAGGCTGAAAATAATCACACCTTTGTGTAAGTCAGGACCTGCCTAATCAACACCATGAGTTTGGAAGAAATCTGAGACGGTCAAAAATTGAGTCTAAAAAAACACAAAGGGGTACCCCTTAGTGTTTTTTTGGGTGAAATATGTGACCTCCTCAGATCTTCTTCAAACCCACACCGTGTGTCAGAAAGGTCCTGACAAAGACAGTGGTGTGGTAATTGTTGCCCTACCACATCCCAAAGCTGAGATATAGGGACATGTTTTGCTGCATAAAATGTATAACTGTAAATTTCATGATGGGATTCCTACTTCCAGTGAAGCTAGGTAAACACAAGAGTAGAAGGGTGCGATCAGAAAAGCCTAGTCAGTCCAATATATCCTACATTGCATCTGTATTTTGCTTTATTGGACATATAACAAGCTCATAAATTTAATTCCAATATATTCAACACCAATAAACCTATTGAGAGAAAATCCCAGTTAAGTTTGTCCTCATATCTCAGCTTTGGGATGAGATAGGCTGAAAATAATCACACCTTTGTGTAAGTCAGGACCAGCCTAATCAACACCGTGAGTTTGGAAGAAATCTGAGACGGTCAAAAATTGAGTCTAAAAAAACACAAAGGGGTACCCCTTAGTGTTTTTTTGGGTGAAATATGTGACCTCCTCAGATCTTCTTCAAACCCACACCGTGTGTCAGGGAGGTCCTGACAAAGACAGTGGTGTGGTAATTGTTGCCCTACCACATCCCAAAGCTGAGATATAGGGACATGTTTTTCTGCATAACATGTATAACTGTAAATTTCATGATGGGATTCCTACTTCCAGTGAAGCTAGGTAAACACAAGAGTAGAAGGGTGCGATCAGAAAAGCCTAGTCAGTCCAATATATCCTACATTGCATCTGTATTTTGCTTTATTGGACGTATAAAAAGCTCATAAATTTAATGCCAATATATTCAACACCAATAAACCTATTGAGAGAAATTCCCAGTTAAGTTTGTCCTCATATCTCAGCTTTGGGATGAGATAGGCTGAAAATAATCACACCTTTGTGTAAGTCAGGACTTGCCTAATCAACACCGTGAGTTTGGAAGAAATCTGAGACGGTCAAAAATTTAGTCTAAAAAACACAAATGGGTACCCCTTAGTGTTTTTTTTGGGTGAAATATGTGACCTCCTCAGCTCTTCTTCAAACCCACACCGTGTGTCAGAGAGGTCCTGACAAAGACAGTGGTGTGGTAATTGTTGCCCTACCACATCCCAAAGCTAAGATATAGGGACATGCTGTGCTGCATAAAATGTATAACTGTAAATCTCATGATGGGATTCCTACTTTCAGTGAAGCTAGGTAAACACAAGAGTAGAAGGGTGCGATCAGAAAAGCCTAGTCAGTCCAATATATCCTACATTGCATCTGTATTTTGCTTTATTGGACATATAACAAGCTCATAAATTTAATTCCAATATATTCAACACCAATAAACCTATTGAGAGAAAATCCCAGTTAAGTTTGTCCTCATATCTCAGCTTTGGGATGAGATAGGCTGAAAATAATCACACCTTTGTGTAAGTCAGGACCAGCCTAATCAACACCGTGAGTTTGGAAGAAATCTGAGACGGTCAAAAATTGAGTCTAAAAAAACACAAAGGGGTACCCCTTAGTGTTTTTTTGGGTGAAATATGTGACCTCCTCAGATCTTCTTCAAACCCACACCGTGTGTCAGGGTGGTCCTGACAAAGACAGTGGTGTGGTAATTGTTGCCCTACCACATCCCAAAGCTGAGATATAGGGACATGTTTTTCTGCATAAAATGTATAACTGTAAATTTCATGATGGGATTCCTACTTCCAGTGAAGCTAGGTAAACACAAGAGTAGAAGGGTGCGATCAGAAAAGCCTAGTCAGTCCAATATATCCTACATTGCATCTGTATTTTGCTTTATTGGACGTATAAAAAGCTCATAAATTTAATGCCAATATATTCAACACCAATAAACCTATTGAGAGAAATTCCCAGTTAAGTTTGTCCTCATATCTCAGCTTTGGGATGAGATAGGCTGAAAATAATCACACCTTTGTGTAAGTCAGGACTTGCCTAACCAACACCGTGAGTTTGGAAGAAATCTGAGACGGTCAAAAATTTAGTCTAAAAAACACAAATGGGTACCCCTTAGTGTTTTTTTTGGGTGAAATATGTGACCTCCTCAGCTCTTCTTCAAACCCACACCGTGTGTCAGAGAGGTCCTGACAAAGACAGTGGTGTGGTAATTGTTGCCCTACCACATCCCAAAGCTAAGATATAGGGACATGCTGTGCTGCATAAAATGTATAACTGTAAATTTCATGATGGGATTCCTACTTTCAGTGAAGCTAGGTAAACACAAGAGTAGAAGGGTGCGATCAGAAAAGCCTAGTCAGTCCAATATATCCTACATTGCATCTGTATTTTGCTTTATTGGACATATAACAAGCTCATAAATTTAATTCCAATATATTCAACACCAATAAACCTATTGAGAGAAAATCCCAGTTACGTTTGTCCTCATATCTCAGCTTTGGGATGAGATAGGCTGAAAATAATCACACCTTTGTGTAAGTCAGGACCTGCCTAATCAACACCGTGAGTTTGGAAGAAATCTGAGACGGTCAAAAATTGAGTCTAAAAAAACACAAAGGGGTACCCCTTAGTGTTTTTTTGGGTGAAATATATGACCTCCTCAGATCTACTTCAAACCCACGCCGTGTGTCAGAGAGGTCCTGACAAAGACAGTGGTGTGGTAATTGTTGCCCTACCACATCCCAAAGCTGAGATATAGGGACATGTTTTGCTGCATAAAATGTATAACTGTAAATTTCATGATGGGATTCCTACTTCCAGTGAAGCTAGGTAAACACAAGAGTAGAAGGGTGCGATCAGAAAAGCCTAGTCAGTCCAATATATCCTACATTGCATCTGTATTTTGCTTTATTGGACATATAACAAGCTCATAAATTTAATTCCAATATATTCAACACCAATAAACCTATTGAGAGAAAATCCCAGTTAAGTTTGTCCTCATATCTCAGCTTTGGGATGAGATAGGCTGAAAATAATCACACCTTTGTGTAAGTCAGGACCAGCCTAATCAACACCGTGAGTTTGGAAGAAATCTGAGACGGTCAAAAATTGAGTCTAAAAAAACACAAAGGGGTACCCCTTAGTGTTTTTTTGGGTGAAATATGTGACCTCCTCAGATCTTCTTCAAACCCACACCGTGTGTCAGGGTGGTCCTGACAAATACAGTGGTGTGGTAATTGTTGCCCTACCACATCCCAAAGCTGAGATATAGGGACATGTTTTGCTGCATAAAATGTATAACTGTAAATTTCATGATGGGATTCCTACTTCCAGTGAAGCTAGGTAAACACAAGAGTAGAAGGGTGCGATCAGAAAAGCCTAGTCAGTCCAATATATCCTACATTGCATCTGTATTTTGCTTTATTGGACATATAACAAGCTCATAAATTTAATTCCAATATATTCAACACCAATAAACCTATTGAGAGAAAATCCCAGTTAAGTTTGTCCTCATATCTCAGCTTTGGGATGAGATAGGCTGAAAATAATCACACCTTTGTGTAAGTCAGGACCAGCCTAATCAACACCGTGAGTTTGGAAGAAATCTGAGACGGTCAAAAATTGAGTCTAAAAAAACACAAAGGGGTACCCCTTAGTGTTTTTTTGGGTGAAATATGTGACCTCCTCAGATCTTCTTCAAACCCACACCGTGTGTCAGGGTGGTCCTGACAAATACAGTCGTGTGGTAATTGTTGCCCTACCACATCCCAAAGCTGAGATATAGGGACATGTTTTTCTGCATAAAATGTATAACTGTAAATTTCATGATGGGATTCCTACTTCCAGTGAAGCTAGGTAAACACAAGAGTAGAAGGGTGCGATCAGAAAAGCCTAGTCAGTCCAATATATCCTACATTGCATCTGTATTTTGCTTTATTGGACATATAACAAGCTCATAAATTTAATTCCAATATATTCAACACCAATAAACCTATTGAGAGAAAATCCCAGTTAAGTTTGTCCTCATATCTCAGCTTTGGGATGAGATAGGCTGAAAATAATCACACCTTTGTGTAAGTCAGGACCTGCCTAATCAACACCGTGAGTTTGGAAGAAATCTGAGACGGTCAAAAATTGAGTCTAAAAAAACACAAAGGGGTACCCCTTAGTGTTTTTTTGGGTGAAATATGTGACCTCCTCAGATCTTCTTCAAACCCACACCGTGTGTCAGAAAGGTCCTGACAAAGACAGTGGTGTGGTAATTGTTGCCCTACCACATCCCAAAGCTGAGATATAGGGACATGTTTTGCTGCATAAAATGTATAACTGTAAATTTCATGATGGGATTCCTACTTCCAGTGAAGCTAGGTAAACACAAGAGTAGAAGGGTGCGATCAGAAAAGCCTAGTCAGTCCAATATATCCTACATTGCATCTGTATTTTGCTTTATTGGACATATAACAAGCTCATAAATTTAATTCCAATATATTCAACACCAATAAACCTATTGAGAGAAAATCCCAGTTAAGTTTGTCCTCATATCTCAGCTTTGGGATGAGATAGGCTGAAAATAATCACACCTTTGTGTAAGTCAGGACCTGCCTAATCAACACCGTGAGTTTGGAAGAAATCTGAGACGGTCAAAAATTGAGTCTAAAAAAACACAAAGGGGTACCCCTTAGTGTTTTTTTGGGTGAAATATGTGACCTCCTCAGATCTTCTTCAAACCCACACCGTGTGTCAGAAAGGTCCTGACAAAGACAGTGGTGTGGTAATTGTTGCCCTACCACATCCCAAAGCTGAGATATAGGGACATGTTTTGCTGCATAAAATGTATAACTGTAAATTTCATGATGGGATTCCTACTTCCAGTGAAGCTAGGTAAACACAAGAGTAGAAGGGTGCGATCAGAAAAGCCTAGTCAGTCCAATATATCCTACATTGCATCTGTATTTTGCTTTATTGGACATATAACAAGCTCATAAATTTAATTCCAATATATTCAACACCAATAAACCTATTGAGAGAAAATCCCAGTTAAGTTTGTCCTCATATCTCAGCTTTGGGATGAGATAGGCTGAAAATAATCACACCTTTGTGTAAGTCAGGACCTGCCTAATCAACACCGTGAGTTTGGAAGAAATCTGAGACGGTCAAAAATTGAGTCTAAAAAACACAAAGGGGTACCCCTTAGTGTTTTTTTGGGTGAAATATGTGACCTCCTCAGATCTTCTTCAAACCCACACCGTGTGTCAGGGAGGTCCTGACAAAGACAGTGGTGTGGTAATTGTTGCCCTACCACATCCCAAAGCTGAGATATAGGGACATGTTTTGCTGCATAAAATGTATAACTGTAAATTTCATGATGGGATTCCTACTTCCAGTGAAGCTAGGTAAACACATGAGTAGAAGGGTGCGATCAGAAAAGCCTAGTCAGTCCAATATATCCTACATTGCATCTGTATTTTGCTTTATTGGACATATAACAAGCTCATAAATTTAATTCCAATATATTCAACACCAATAAACCTATTGAGAGAAAATCCCAGTTAAGTTTGTCCTCATATCTCAGCTTTGGGATGAGATAGGCTGAAAATAATCACACCTTTGTGTAAGTCAGGACCTGCCTAATCAACACCGTGAGTTTGGAAGAAATCTGAGACGGTCAAAAATTGAGTCTAAAAAAACACAAAGGGGTACCCCTTAGTGTTTTTTTGGGTGAAATATATGACCTCCTCAGATCTACTTCAAACCCACGCCGTGTGTCAGAGAGGTCCTGACAAAGACAGTGGTGTGGTAATTGTTGCCCTACCACATCCCAAAGCTGAGATATAGGGACATGTTTTGCTGCATAAAATGTATAACTGTAAATTTCATGATGGGATTCCTACTTCCAGTGAAGCTAGGTAAACACAAGAGTAGAAGGGTGCGATCAGAAAAGCCTAGTCAGTCCAATATATCCTACATTGCATCTGTATTTTGCTTTATTGGACATATAACAAGCTCATAAATTTAATTCCAATATATTCAACACCAATAAACCTATTGAGAGAAAATCCCAGTTAAGTTTGTCCTCATATCTCAGCTTTGGGATGAGATAGGCTGAAAATAATCACACCTTTGTGTAAGTCAGGACCTGCCTAATCAACACCGTGAGTTTGGAAGAAATCTGAGACGGTCAAAAATTGAGTCTAAAAAACACAAAGGGGTACCCCTTAGTGTTTTTTTGGGTGAAATATGTGACCTCCTCAGATCTTCTTCAAACCCACACCGTGTGTCAGGGAGGTCCTGACAAAGACAGTGGTGTGGTAATTGTTGCCCTACCACATCCCAAAGCTGAGATATAGGGACATGTTTTGCTGCATAAAATGTATAACTGTAAATTTCATGATGGGATTCCTACTTCCAGTGAAGCTAGGTAAACACATGAGTAGAAGGGTGCGATCAGAAAAGCCTAGTCAGTCCAATATATCCTACATTGCATCTGTATTTTGCTTTATTGGACATATAACAAGCTCATAAATTTAATTCCAATATATTCAACACCAATAAACCTATTGAGAGAAAATCCCAGTTAAGTTTGTCCTCATATCTCAGCTTTGGGATGAGATAGGCTGAAAATAATCACACCTTTGTGTAAGTCAGGACCTGCCTAATCAACACCGTGAGTTTGGAAGAAATCTGAGACGGTCAAAAATTGAGTCTAAAAAAACACAAAGGGGTACCCCTTAGTGTTTTTTTGGGTGAAATATATGACCTCCTCAGATCTACTTCAAACCCACGCCGTGTGTCAGAGAGGTCCTGACAAAGACAGTGGTGTGGTAATTGTTGCCCTACCACATCCCAAAGCTGAGATATAGGGACATGTTTTGCTGCATAAAATGTATAACTGTAAATTTCATGATGGGATTCCTACTTCCAGTGAAGCTAGGTAAACACAAGAGTAGAAGGGTGCGATCAGAAAAGCCTAGTCAGTCCAATATATCCTACATTGCATCTGTATTTTGCTTTATTGGACATATAACAAGCTCATAAATTTAATTCCAATATATTCAACACCAATAAACCTATTGAGAGAAAATCCCAGTTAAGTTTGTCCTCATATCTCAGCTTTGGGATGAGATAGGCTGAAAATAATCACACCTTTGTGTAAGTCAGGACCAGCCTAATCAACACCGTGAGTTTGGAAGAAATCTGAGACGGTCAAAAATTGAGTCTAAAAAAACACAAAGGGGTACCCCTTAGTGTTTTTTTGGGTGAAATATGTGACCTCCTCAGATCTTCTTCAAACCCACACCGTGTGTCAGGGTGGTCCTGACAAATACAGTGGTGTGGTAATTGTTGCCCTACCACATCCCAAAGCTGAGATATAGGGACATGTTTTTCTGCATAAAATGTATAACTATAAATTTCATGATGGGATTCCTACTTCCAGTGAAGCTAGGTAAACACAAGAGTAGAAGGGTGCGATCAGAAAAGCCTAGTCAGTCCAATATATCTTACATTGCATCTGTATTTTGCTTTATTGGACATATAACAAGCTCATAAATTTAATTCCAATATATTCAACACCAATAAACCTATTGAGAGAAATTCCCAGTTAAGTTTGTCCTCATATCTCAGCTTTGGGATGAGATAGGCTGAAAATAATCACACCTTTGTGTAAGTCAGGACTTGCCTAACCAACACCGTGAGTTTGGAAGAAATCTGAGACGGTCAAAAATTTAGTCTAAAAAACACAAATGGGTACCCCTTAGTGTTTTTTTTGGGTGAAATATGTGACCTCCTCAGCTCTTCTTCAAACCCACACCGTGTGTCAGAGAGGTCCTGACAAAGACAGTGGTGTGGTAATTGTTGCCCTACCACATCCCAAAGCTAAGATATAGGGACATGCTGTGCTGCATAAAATGTATAACTGTAAATTTCATGATGGGATTCCTACTTTCAGTGAAGCTAGGTAAACACAAGAGTAGAAGGGTGCGATCAGAAAAGCCTAGTCAGTCCAATATATCCTACATTGCATCTGTATTTTGCTTTATTGGACATATAACAAGCTCATAAATTTAATTCCAATATATTCAACACCAATAAACCTATTGAGAGAAAATCCCAGTTACGTTTGTCCTCATATCTCAGCTTTGGGATGAGATAGGCTGAAAATAATCACACCTTTGTGTAAGTCAGGACCTGCCTAATCAACACCGTGAGTTTGGAAGAAATCTGAGACGGTCAAAAATTGAGTCTAAAAAAACACAAAGGGGTACCCCTTAGTGTTTTTTTGGGTGAAATATATGACCTCCTCAGATCTACTTCAAACCCACGCCGTGTGTCAGAGAGGTCCTGACAAAGACAGTGGTGTGGTAATTGTTGCCCTACCACATCCCAAAGCTGAGATATAGGGACATGTTTTGCTGCATAAAATGTATAACTGTAAATTTCATGATGGGATTCCTACTTCCAGTGAAGCTAGGTAAACACAAGAGTAGAAGGGTGCGATCAGAAAAGCCTAGTCAGTCCAATATATCCTACATTGCATCTGTATTTTGCTTTATTGGACATATAACAAGCTCATAAATTTAATTCCAATATATTCAACACCAATAAACCTATTGAGAGAAAATCCCAGTTAAGTTTGTCCTCATATCTCAGCTTTGGGATGAGATAGGCTGAAAATAATCACACCTTTGTGTAAGTCAGGACCAGCCTAATCAACACCGTGAGTTTGGAAGAAATCTGAGACGGTCAAAAATTGAGTCTAAAAAAACACAAAGGGGTACCCCTTAGTGTTTTTTTGGGTGAAATATGTGACCTCCTCAGATCTTCTTCAAACCCACACCGTGTGTCAGGGTGGTCCTGACAAATACAGTGGTGTGGTAATTGTTGCCCTACCACATCCCAAAGCTGAGATATAGGGACATGTTTTGCTGCATAAAATGTATAACTGTAAATTTCATGATGGGATTCCTACTTCCAGTGAAGCTAGGTAAACACAAGAGTAGAAGGGTGCGATCAGAAAAGCCTAGTCAGTCCAATATATCCTACATTGCATCTGTATTTTGCTTTATTGGACATATAACAAGCTCATAAATTTAATTCCAATATATTCAACACCAATAAACCTATTGAGAGAAAATCCCAGTTAAGTTTGTCCTCATATCTCAGCTTTGGGATGAGATAGGCTGAAAATAATCACACCTTTGTGTAAGTCAGGACCAGCCTAATCAACACCGTGAGTTTGGAAGAAATCTGAGACGGTCAAAAATTGAGTCTAAAAAAACACAAAGGGGTACCCCTTAGTGTTTTTTTGGGTGAAATATGTGACCTCCTCAGATCTTCTTCAAACCCACACCGTGTGTCAGGGTGGTCCTGACAAATACAGTCGTGTGGTAATTGTTGCCCTACCACATCCCAAAGCTGAGATATAGGGACATGTTTTTCTGCATAAAATGTATAACTGTAAATTTCATGATGGGATTCCTACTTCCAGTGAAGCTAGGTAAACACAAGAGTAGAAGGGTGCGATCAGAAAAGCCTAGTCAGTCCAATATATCCTACATTGCATCTGTATTTTGCTTTATTGGACATATAACAAGCTCATAAATTTAATTCCAATATATTCAACACCAATAAACCTATTGAGAGAAAATCCCAGTTAAGTTTGTCCTCATATCTCAGCTTTGGGATGAGATAGGCTGAAAATAATCACACCTTTGTGTAAGTCAGGACCTGCCTAATCAACACCGTGAGTTTGGAAGAAATCTGAGACGGTCAAAAATTGAGTCTAAAAAAACACAAAGGGGTACCCCTTAGTGTTTTTTTGGGTGAAATATGTGACCTCCTCAGATCTTCTTCAAACCCACACCGTGTGTCAGAAAGGTCCTGACAAAGACAGTGGTGTGGTAATTGTTGCCCTACCACATCCCAAAGCTGAGATATAGGGACATGTTTTGCTGCATAAAATGTATAACTGTAAATTTCATGATGGGATTCCTACTTCCAGTGAAGCTAGGTAAACACAAGAGTAGAAGGGTGCGATCAGAAAAGCCTAGTCAGTCCAATATATCCTACATTGCATCTGTATTTTGCTTTATTGGACATATAACAAGCTCATAAATTTAATTCCAATATATTCAACACCAATAAACCTATTGAGAGAAAATCCCAGTTAAGTTTGTCCTCATATCTCAGCTTTGGGATGAGATAGGCTGAAAATAATCACACCTTTGTGTAAGTCAGGACCTGCCTAATCAACACCGTGAGTTTGGAAGAAATCTGAGACGGTCAAAAATTGAGTCTAAAAAAACACAAAGGGGTACCCCTTAGTGTTTTTTTGGGTGAAATATGTGACCTCCTCAGATCTTCTTCAAACCCACACCGTGTGTCAGAAAGGTCCTGACAAAGACAGTGGTGTGGTAATTGTTGCCCTACCACATCCCAAAGCTGAGATATAGGGACATGTTTTGCTGCATAAAATGTATAACTGTAAATTTCATGATGGGATTCCTACTTCCAGTGAAGCTAGGTAAACACAAGAGTAGAAGGGTGCGATCAGAAAAGCCTAGTCAGTCCAATATATCCTACATTGCATCTGTATTTTGCTTTATTGGACATATAACAAGCTCATAAATTTAATTCCAATATATTCAACACCAATAAACCTATTGAGAGAAAATCCCAGTTAAGTTTGTCCTCATATCTCAGCTTTGGGATGAGATAGGCTGAAAATAATCACACCTTTGTGTAAGTCAGGACCTGCCTAATCAACACCGTGAGTTTGGAAGAAATCTGAGACGGTCAAAAATTGAGTCTAAAAAACACAAAGGGGTACCCCTTAGTGTTTTTTTGGGTGAAATATGTGACCTCCTCAGATCTTCTTCAAACCCACACCGTGTGTCAGGGAGGTCCTGACAAAGACAGTGGTGTGGTAATTGTTGCCCTACCACATCCCAAAGCTGAGATATAGGGACATGTTTTGCTGCATAAAATGTATAACTGTAAATTTCATGATGGGATTCCTACTTCCAGTGAAGCTAGGTAAACACATGAGTAGAAGGGTGCGATCAGAAAAGCCTAGTCAGTCCAATATATCCTACATTGCATCTGTATTTTGCTTTATTGGACATATAACAAGCTCATAAATTTAATTCCAATATATTCAACACCAATAAACCTATTGAGAGAAAATCCCAGTTAAGTTTGTCCTCATATCTCAGCTTTGGGATGAGATAGGCTGAAAATAATCACACCTTTGTGTAAGTCAGGACCTGCCTAATCAACACCGTGAGTTTGGAAGAAATCTGAGACGGTCAAAAATTGAGTCTAAAAAAACACAAAGGGGTACCCCTTAGTGTTTTTTTGGGTGAAATATATGACCTCCTCAGATCTACTTCAAACCCACGCCGTGTGTCAGAGAGGTCCTGACAAAGACAGTGGTGTGGTAATTGTTGCCCTACCACATCCCAAAGCTGAGATATAGGGACATGTTTTGCTGCATAAAATGTATAACTGTAAATTTCATGATGGGATTCCTACTTCCAGTGAAGCTAGGTAAACACAAGAGTAGAAGGGTGCGATCAGAAAAGCCTAGTCAGTCCAATATATCCTACATTGCATCTGTATTTTGCTTTATTGGACATATAACAAGCTCATAAATTTAATTCCAATATATTCAACACCAATAAACCTATTGAGAGAAAATCCCAGTTAAGTTTGTCCTCATATCTCAGCTTTGGGATGAGATAGGCTGAAAATAATCACACCTTTGTGTAAGTCAGGACCTGCCTAATCAACACCGTGAGTTTGGAAGAAATCTGAGACGGTCAAAAATTGAGTCTAAAAAACACAAAGGGGTACCCCTTAGTGTTTTTTTGGGTGAAATATGTGACCTCCTCAGATCTTCTTCAAACCCACACCGTGTGTCAGGGAGGTCCTGACAAAGACAGTGGTGTGGTAATTGTTGCCCTACCACATCCCAAAGCTGAGATATAGGGACATGTTTTGCTGCATAAAATGTATAACTGTAAATTTCATGATGGGATTCCTACTTCCAGTGAAGCTAGGTAAACACATGAGTAGAAGGGTGCGATCAGAAAAGCCTAGTCAGTCCAATATATCCTACATTGCATCTGTATTTTGCTTTATTGGACATATAACAAGCTCATAAATTTAATTCCAATATATTCAACACCAATAAACCTATTGAGAGAAAATCCCAGTTAAGTTTGTCCTCATATCTCAGCTTTGGGATGAGATAGGCTGAAAATAATCACACCTTTGTGTAAGTCAGGACCTGCCTAATCAACACCGTGAGTTTGGAAGAAATCTGAGACGGTCAAAAATTGAGTCTAAAAAAACACAAAGGGGTACCCCTTAGTGTTTTTTTGGGTGAAATATATGACCTCCTCAGATCTACTTCAAACCCACGCCGTGTGTCAGAGAGGTCCTGACAAAGACAGTGGTGTGGTAATTGTTGCCCTACCACATCCCAAAGCTGAGATATAGGGACATGTTTTGCTGCATAAAATGTATAACTGTAAATTTCATGATGGGATTCCTACTTCCAGTGAAGCTAGGTAAACACAAGAGTAGAAGGGTGCGATCAGAAAAGCCTAGTCAGTCCAATATATCCTACATTGCATCTGTATTTTGCTTTATTGGACATATAACAAGCTCATAAATTTAATTCCAATATATTCAACACCAATAAACCTATTGAGAGAAAATCCCAGTTAAGTTTGTCCTCATATCTCAGCTTTGGGATGAGATAGGCTGAAAATAATCACACCTTTGTGTAAGTCAGGACCAGCCTAATCAACACCGTGAGTTTGGAAGAAATCTGAGACGGTCAAAAATTGAGTCTAAAAAAACACAAAGGGGTACCCCTTAGTGTTTTTTTGGGTGAAATATGTGACCTCCTCAGATCTTCTTCAAACCCACACCGTGTGTCAGGGTGGTCCTGACAAATACAGTGGTGTGGTAATTGTTGCCCTACCACATCCCAAAGCTGAGATATAGGGACATGTTTTTCTGCATAAAATGTATAACTATAAATTTCATGATGGGATTCCTACTTCCAGTGAAGCTAGGTAAACACAAGAGTAGAAGGGTGCGATCAGAAAAGCCTAGTCAGTCCAATATATCTTACATTGCATCTGTATTTTGCTTTATTGGACATATAACAAGCTCATAAATTTAATTCCAATATATTCAACACCAATAAACCTATTGAGAGAAAATCCCAGTTAAGTTTGTCCTCATATCTCAGCTTTGGGATGAGATAGGCTGAAAATAATCACACCTTTGTGTAAGTCAGGACCTGCCTAATCAACACCATGAGTTTGGAAGAAATCTGAGACGGTCAAAAATTGAGTCTAAAAAAACACAAAGGGGTACCCCTTATGGTTTTTTTGGGTGAAATATGTGACCTCCTCAGATCTTCTTCAAACCCACACCGTGTTTCAGGGTGGTCCTGACAAAGACAGTGGTGTGGTAATTGTTGCCCTACCACATCCCAAAGCTGAGATATAGGGACATGTTTTTCTGCATAAAATGTATAACTGTAAATTTCATGATGGGATTCCTACTTCCAGTGAAGCTAGGTAAACACAAGAGTAGAAGGGTGCGATCAGAAAAGCCTAGTCAGTCCAACATATCCTACATTGCATCTGTATTTTGCTTTATTGGACGTATAAAAAGCTCATAAATTTAATGCCAATATATTCAACACCAATAAACCTATTGAGAGAAATTCCCAGTTAAGTTTGTCCTCATATCTCAGCTTTGGGATGAGATAGGCTGAAAATAATCACACCTTTGTGTAAGTCAGGACTTGCCTAATCAACACCGTGAGTTTGGAAGAAATCTGAGACGGTCAAAAATTTAGTCTAAAAAACACAAATGGGTACCCCTTAGTGTTTTTTTTGGGTGAAATATGTGACCTCCTCAGCTCTTCTTCAAACCCACACCGTGTGTCAGAGAGGTCCTGACAAAGACAGTGGTGTGGTAATTGTTGCCCTACCACATCCCAAAGCTAAGATATAGGGACATGCTGTGCTGCATAAAATGTATAACTGTAAATTTCATGATGGGATTCCTACTTTCAGTGAAGCTAGGTAAACACAAGAGTAGAAGGGTGCGATCAGAAAAGCCTAGTCAGTCCAATATATCCTACATTGCATCTGTATTTTGCTTTATTGGATGTATAACAAGCTCATAATTTAATTCCAACACCAATAAACCTATTGAGAGAAAATCCCAGTTACGTTAGTCCTCATATCTCAGATTTTGTATGAGATAGGCTGAAAATAATCACACCTTTGTGTAAGTCAGAGTCTGCTTAATCAACATCGTGAGTTTGGAAGAAATCTGAGATGGTCAAAAATTTAGTCTAAAAAAACACAAAGGGGTACCCCTTAGTGTTTTTTTTTGCGTGAAATTTGTGACCTCCTCATATCTTCTTCAAACCCACACCGTGTGTCAGGGAGGTCCTGACAAAGACAGTGGTGTGGTAATTGTTGCCCTACCACATCCCAAAGCTGAGATATAGGGACATGTTGTGCTGCATAAAATGTATAACTGTAAATTTCATGATGGGATTCCTACGTCCAGTGAAGCTAGGTAAACACATGAGTAGAAGGGTGCGATCAGAAAAGCCTAGTCAGTCCAATACATCCTACATTGCATCTGTATTTTGCTTTATTGGACGTATAACAAGCTCATAAATTTAAATCCAATATATTCAACACCAATAAACCTATTGAGAGAAAATCACAGTTATGTTAGTCCTCATATCTCAGATTTTGGATGAGATAGGCTGAAAATAATCACACCTTTGTGTAAGTCAGAACCTGCTTAATCAACATTGTGAGTTTGGAAGAAATCTGAGACGGTCAAAAATTTAGTCTAAAAAAAAACAAAGGGGTACCCCGTAGTGTTTTTTTTTTTTGGGTGACATATGTGACCTCCTCATATCTTCTTCAAACCCACACCATGTGTCAGGGAGGTCCTGACAAAGACAGTGGTGTGGTATATGTTGCCCTACCACATCCCAAAGCTGAGATATAGGGACATGTTGTGCGGCATAAAATGTATAACTGTAAATTTCATGATGGGATTCCTACGTCCAGTGAAGCTAGGTAAACACATGAGTAGAAGGGTGCGATCAGAAAAGCCTAGTCAGTCCAATATATCCTACATTGCATCTGTATTTTGCTTTATTGGACGTATAACAAGCTCATAAATTTAAATCCAATATATTCAACACCAGTAAACCTATTGAGAGAAAATCCCAGTTACGTTAGTCCTCATATCTCAGATTTTGGATGAGATAGGCTGAAAATAATCACACCTTTGTGTAAGTCAGAACCTGCTTAATCAACATCGTGAGTTTGGAAGAAATCTGAGACGGTCAAAAATTTAGTCTAAAAAAACACAAAGGGGTACCCCTTAGTGTTTTTTTTGGGTGAATTATGTGACCTCTTCAGATCTTCTTCTAACCCACACAGTGTGTCAGGGAGGTCCTGACAAAGACAGTGGTGTGGTAATTGTTGCCCTACCACATCCCAAAGCTGAGATATAGGGACATGTTTTACTGCATAAAATGTATAACTGTAAATTTCATGATGGGATTCCTACGTCCAGTGAAGCTAGGTAAACACATGAGTAGAAGGGTGCGATCAGAAAAGCCTAGTCAGTCCAATATATCCTACATTGCATCTGTATTTTGCTTTATTGGACGTATAACAAGCTCATAAATTTAAAACCAATATATTCAACACCAATAAACCTATTGAGAGAAAATCCCAGTTACGTTAGTCCTCATATCTCAGATCCTGGATGAGATAGGCTGAAAATAATCACACCTTTGTGTGAGTCAGGACCTGCTTAATCAACATCGTGAGTTTGGAAGAAATCTGAGATGGTCAAAAATTTAGTCTAAAAAAACACAAAGGGGTACCCCTTAGTGTTTTTTTTTTGGGTGAAATATGTGACCTCTTCAGATCTTCTTCTAACCCACACCGTGTGTCAGGGAGGTCCTGACGAAGACAGTGGTGTGGTAATTGTTGCCCTACCACATCCCAAAGCTGAGATATAGGGACATGTTGTGCTGCATAAAATGTATAACTGTAAATTTCATGATGGGATTCCTACGTCCAGTGAAGCTAGGTAAACACATGAGTAGAAGGGTGCGATCAGAAAAGCCTAGTCAGTCCAATATATCCTACATTGCATCTGTATTTTGCTTTATTGGACGTATAACAAGCTCATAATTTAATTCCAACACCAATAAACCTATTGAGAGAAAATCCCAGTTACGTTAGTCCTCATATCTCAGATTTTGTATGAGATAGGCTGAAAATAATCACACCTTTGTGTAAGTCAGAACCTGCTTAGTCAACATCGTGAGTTTGGAAGAAATCTGAGACGGTCAAAAATTTAGTCTAAAAAAACACAAAGGGGTTCCCCTTAGTGTTTTTTTTTTTTTGCGTGAAATATGTGACCTCCTCATATCTTCTTCAAACTCACACCGTGTGTCAGGGAGGTCCTGACAAAGACAGTGGTGTGGTAATTGTTGCCCTACCACATCCCAAAGCTGAGATATAGGGATATGTTGTGCTGCATAAAATGTATAACTGTAAATTTCATGATGGGATTCCTTTGTCCAGTGAAGCTAGGTAAACACATGAGTAGAAGGGTGCGATCAGAAAAGCCTAGTCAGTCCAATATATCCTACATTGCATCTGTATTTTGCTTTATTGGACGTATAACAAGCTCATAAATTTAAATCCAATATATTCAACACCAATAAACCTATTGAGAGAAAATCCCAGTTAAGTTTGTCCTCATATCTCAGCTTTGGGATGAGATAGGCTGAAAATAATCACACCTTTGTGTAAGTCAGGACCAGCCTAATCAACACCGTGAGTTTGGAAGAAATCTGAGACGGTCAAAAATTGAGTCTAAAAAAACACAAAGGGGTACCCCTTAGTGTTTTTTTGGGTGAAATATGTGACCTCCTCAGATCTTCTTCAAACCCACACCGTGTGTCAGGGTGGTCCTGACAAATACAGTGGTGTGGTAATTGTTGCCCTACCACATCCCAAAGCTGAGATATAGGGACATGTTTTTCTGCATAAAATGTATAACTGTAAATTTCATGATGGGATTCCTACTTCCAGTGAAGCTAGGTAAACACAAGAGTAGAAGGGTGCGATCAGAAAAGCCTAGTCAGTCCAATATATCCTACATTGCATCTGTATTTTGCTTTATTGGACGTATAACAAGCTCATAAATTTAATTCCAATATATTCAACACCAATAAACCTATTGAGAGAAAATCCCAGTTAAGTTTGTCCTCATATCTCAGCTTTGGGATGAGATAGGCTGAAAATAATCACACCTTTGTGTAAGTCAGGACCTGCCTAATCAATACCGTGAGTTTGGAAGAAATCTGAGACGGTCAAAAATTGAGTCTAAAAAAACACAAAGGGGTACCCCTTAGTGTTTTTTTGGGTGAAATATGTGACCTCCTCAGATCTTCTTCAAACCCACACCGTGTGTCAGAAAGGTCCTGACAAAGACAGTGGTGTGGTAATTGTTGCCCTACCACATCCCAAAGCTGAGATATAGGGACATGTTTTGCTGCATAAAATGTATAACTGTAAATTTCATGATGGGATTCCTACTTCCAGTGAAGCTAGGTAAACACAAGAGTAGAAGGGTGCGATCAGAAAAGCCTAGTCAGTCCAATATATCCTACATTGCATCTGTATTTTGCTTTATTGGACGTATAAAAAGCTCATAAATTTAATGCCAATATATTCAACACCAATAAACCTATTGAGAGAAATTCCCAGTTAAGTTTGTCCTCATATCTCAGCTTTGGGATGAGATAGGCTGAAAATAATCACACCTTTGTGTAAGTCAGGACTTGCCTAATCAACACCGTGAGTTTGGAAGAAATCTGAGACGGTCAAAAATTTAGTCTAAAAAACACAAATGGGTACCCCTTAGTGTTTTTTTTGGGTGAAATATGTGACCTCCTCAGCTCTTCTTCAAACCCACACCGTGTGTCAGAGAGGTCCTGACAAAGACAGTGGTGTGGTAATTGTTGCCCTACCACATCCCAAAGCTAAGATATAGGGACATGCTGTGCTGCATAAAATGTATAACTGTAAATCTCATGATGGGATTCCTACTTTCAGTGAAGCTAGGTAAACACAAGAGTAGAAGGGTGCGATCAGAAAAGCCTAGTCAGTCCAATATATCCTACATTGCATCTGTATTTTGCTTTATTGGACATATAACAAGCTCATAAATTTAATTCCAATATATTCAACACCAATAAACCTATTGAGAGAAAATCCCAGTTAAGTTTGTCCTCATATCTCAGCTTTGGGATGAGATAGGCTGAAAATAATCACACCTTTGTGTAAGTCAGGACCTGCCTAATCAACACCGTGAGTTTGGAAGAAATCTGAGACGGTCAAAAATTGAGTCTAAAAAAACACAAAGGGGTACCCCTTAGTGTTTTTTGGGTGAAATATGTGACCTCCTCAGATCTTCTTCAAACCCACACCGTGTGTCAGAAAGGTCCTAACAAAGACAGTGGTGTGGTAATTGTTGCCCTACCACATCCCAAAGCTGAGATATAGGGACATGTTTTGCTGCATAAAATGTATAACTGTAAATTTCATGATGGGATTCCTACTTCCAGTGAAGCTAGGTAAACACAAGAGTAGAAGGGTGCGATCAGAAAAGCCTAGTCAGTCCAATATATCCTACATTGCATCTGTATTTTGCTTTATTGGACATATAACAAGCTCATAAATTTAATTCCAATATATTCAACACCAATAAACCTATTGAGAGAAATTCCCAGTTAAGTTTGTCCTCATATCTCAGCTTTGGGATGAGATAGGCTGAAAATAATCACACCTTTGTGTAAGTCAGGACCAGCCTAATCAACACCGTGAGTTTGGAAGAAATCTGAGACGGTCAAAAATTGAGTCTAAAAAAACACAAAGGGGTACCCCTTAGTGTTTTTTTGGGTGAAATATGTGACCTCCTCAGATCTTCTTCAAACCCACACCGTGTGTCAGGGTGGTCCTGACAAAGACAGTGGTGTGGTAATTGTTGCCCTACCACATCCCAAAGCTGAGATATAGGGACATGTTTTTCTGCATAAAATGTATAACTGTAAATTTCATGATGGGATTCCTACTTCCAGTGAAGCTAGGTAAACACAAGAGTAGAAGGGTGCGATCAGAAAAGCCTAGTCAGTCCAATATATCCTACATTGCATCTGTATTTTGCTTTATTGGACGTATAAAAAGCTCATAAATTTAATGCCAATATATTCAACACCAATAAACCTATTGAGAGAAATTCCCAGTTAAGTTTGTCCTCATATCTCAGCTTTGGGATGAGATAGGCTGAAAATAATCACACCTTTGTGTAAGTCAGGACTTGCCTAACCAACACCGTGAGTTTGGAAGAAATCTGAGACGGTCAAAAATTTAGTCTAAAAAACACAAATGGGTACCCCTTAGTGTTTTTTTTGGGTGAAATATGTGACCTCCTCAGCTCTTCTTCAAACCCACACCGTGTGTCAGAGAGGTCCTGACAAAGACAGTGGTGTGGTAATTGTTGCCCTACCACATCCCAAAGCTAAGATATAGGGACATGCTGTGCTGCATAAAATGTATAACTGTAAATTTCATGATGGGATTCCTACTTTCAGTGAAGCTAGGTAAACACAAGAGTAGAAGGGTGCGATCAGAAAAGCCTAGTCAGTCCAATATATCCTACATTGCATCTGTATTTTGCTTTATTGGACATATAACAAGCTCATAAATTTAATTCCAATATATTCAACACCAATAAACCTATTGAGAGTGTAGTGGAGTATGGACCAAATATGAATATTGGACAATGAAGGAATAATGAAATGAAAGGTTTTAAATTAAACCTTTCTCACTCTGACCAGGACCTTCGTCTGGTCCCGAAGTCAACATTCCACAGGACTGTTTGAACAACGGGTGCAAAGCCCCCACACACGCACACTCATAAGCTAAGAGCATCAAAGAACCCTTTAACGTAACATATGGCATCTGGATCCCCTAACCTCTTCAGGAACTCGAGATAACTTTTATGATGCTTTTAGAGAGACAGGAACTTCAAACAAAGAAGAGAGCTTTTACGGCCGCCTATGACAAAGTGGCGCCTCAATATCCCTTATCTTTCACGGGGATCAACAGATGTTCAAACCAAAGTGACCTCGAGTGAACTCCCGTGAATCACCAACCAAAACACGGATTAACAACGACACCAAATGGACACTGGCGGAACTACACCTCACTCGGAGTCGCCGCAAGACAATAGCGAAAATAGTCGATCTCTGAATTATTTGTGTATAAACGAACGTATGAATGTCACTTTCTGTACCCTCAGATGAATGCCTACCTTCTAATGAAATGATGTATAATGCCGATTGTTTCTATTACAAAGATCAGTTTTGTCTCTGAATGAGAGAAAATGGATTAATGTTTTATTTTTCAGCGTATCATCACGAATTGGACGTGAACAATGTACTCAAGATGGGACCTTATATAAATGTCTGATATTAATAGTCCAATGTACTCATTGTTATAGGTTGATAACAGGTATAAGAATTTTGATACGAGAAACTCATATTCCTTATGTATGAATCACAGAGTCAAACCCCCTCCTCCTACTCTCTCTCTCTCTCTCTCCCTCACGAGAGTCACGTGAGTCTGGACTCGCGTCCAATCAGAAAGAGAACGCCTCCCATTAGGGCGTGACCGCGCCAGCCTTGAAAAGGCCAAACAGCAAGACAGACAATGAGTTCGAAGTTTGAAGAGTCGCGAGGACTCTACAAAGTAACGGACCACTGAAAAAAGAGAGGACCACGAGGAGATCCGAGAAACCTTAAACAACAAAAAAAAACGCTGTCTCTTCCACGCCGACAACGAAACAAAGGAACCCTCTCAGAGACTTCAGAAAAGCTTACGAGAGACGTCTCGAAATTAGCTAAGAGTATGAAGTTTAACTAATAAGTCGAATAATTTGAATATCTTTCTTTTCTTTTAATCTTGTTTATGTTTATTACCTACCTAAGTTTAATCTCACGACTAATCGAAGCAGGGGAACTTATTCGTGGCCAGAATAAGGAAACACTGCCGAGGTACCATAGAGTCTTAGAATAAGTGAGTTTATTGAAGCGGTTTTTCAGTTCTGGAGCTGCAGCAACCAGCGAACTTTCGTCTAAACGTCCATATTTTGGACTCTCCCACTCCGGACCGAAGGCCGAAGAGAGGATCCTGCCGCCTGCGTCATCACCCTCCGGGTACGCCCGAGACAACTCAATCAACAAGAAAGACCTCCACGCTAAACCAGCCTGGACGCTTCTGCGGTAAGAACCGCGAGACTAAGTGAGACGCCTCCATTCCCAGGATTCCAAAGAGCCTCTGCATCCAAACGAGTGGTAAAAACCGACGAAAAGTAAGCTAAACTTATGCACTTCCAGAGCTGAACACCGAATTAAGTTCTTGATAAATTCTGTATTAATTAAACCTTAGTTAGTAACCTTAGTCACAAGTTAGAAGTGCCTAGCTCACCTTAAGGTCAAAATCAGTTCCCCCTGCCGGACACCGTGAGATTACAAGGTTGTGCTATGTTAACTAAATATCTTCTTTTTATTAATAAAACTCTCATTATTTGAAGTCACAGTGTTTGCAATTTATTCATTAGAATTTCTGAAAATCCTGAAGAACTCATTTAGCATGATTATTATTCATTCTCAAACTAATTATTAATGTTTTAATTGCTTTAACCAATTATAAATCTTAATTAATATCATTAAGTCAAATATCAGAGGTTGGAGGAGTTTGAATAAGGTCAAGGCTATAAAACAAATTATAAAATTATATGTATATGTATCGGGGTGTATGACCAACATCCACTACATATAAAATATATATATTTTATTGGCGCCCACGCGAGGCAGGAAAAAGGCTTTTTAATGAGCAAACTGCAAAACACTGAATATCAGCTTGGGTTTATGAAATACTTTCCACTGTGTGTGTTGATGAATAACGATTGAGGTTCAAAGCTTGATGTGGGTAATTTCGTGTTGTGTTTGTTACTGCTGAAAAACTGTTCTGTGATATATACCGGTTAGAAAATAAGCTTGGTTGTTTTTGAAAGAGCGCGGCTCTGCGCCATTTTGCATGCATTAAATTGAGGCCTTGGGCACGTCTAAATAGCGCGAAACTCCGCTTTTAAGACTTTGCCTTCGGTTCGACCCCTTGGCCGCGAATCCCGGCGAGAGACCACCGAACCGAATACCCCCGTTCGTTTTAAACTGGGTCGCTACCAGCGTTAATAACGAGATCGCGCGCTAGGCGATTGGGAGGTTATTAAACAGCCGAAAATACGGCTTGTGTGAAGAGCTATCTGCTCTTGTCAGCTGTTCCAGTTAAACTGAACGCGTATTCAGAAAGGAACGAACCCCTTTTAAGGGGCGGAGCTGAAACTAAGGAGGGAAATTCAAAACGCCCCCAAAACAGAGGAAGACAAATTCCCTCTTGTGGTATAAGTGCGTAATTGCAGGGAAAAATTCTTCATAACTAGCGTCTATTGAAGCGTGTCCTCCCTTGCTCCTCCTTGTGGTCAAGTGGTGCTACCCTTGACGTTTGATTCCCGTACACCCTCTAGTGGTTGGGAGGTTGTCCGCCGAGACAACATAAGTGTTTAGCAGCCCTCTGGTGTTTAAAAGTTGTCATTACAGATGAAATTCTTTTAAAATACCTTAGTGTAAAATCTCTGTTCCCCTTTTAAAATTTTAATTTTTATTTTTTTGATAGAGTATCTGAGCGTTTAAAATCTTTATTCCATTTTAGATTTTAATCTGATAACACCCTCTAGTGTTGAAACTTCCCGCTACAGTGGAAATTCCCATTTGTGTTAGTGTATCTGCTGGTACCGTGTCTATTGGGACTCTCACCAGCGCCGACTGGTGTCCATTGCTGCTATTGCATTGTAACTTGCTTGTCGCCCTCTGGTGTCCTAGTCTGGTATTACAATTTAAGTTCAACTTAAATACTGAAGCTCGCTGTTGCCATTCAGACTTACCTTCAGTACCCTCTGGTGGAGAAAACTTGCTATCGCAATTGAAATTGTCGACCAGTTCACACTGATAAGACCTGGTATCACAGCTCTAGTGGCTGTCTCTAAACTCTGCACATCTGAATAATTACAAGTAAAGGCTTGGAAGCATAATAAGTTGATACAACTACAGCAGACAGTGTGCAGTAATTAGAGATTGACACTTTAACTTGATACCAGATCACAAACGCAGTTAAAAGAGAGAGTCTTTTAATCTCGCTATTCTTAATAATTCTTTAATTCGGAAAATTCTTTTACTTTCATAATTCCTTAATTGGAAATTATATCTAATAATAAAACTCACTTAATATTAAAATTCCTTCATCCAAATTTTTCGACAATTCTTTAATTCAAAATTTTTAATAATTTTAATTATTGAAAAAAATTTTTTTCTCTTTCTCTCTTCTTTTATTCACTCGCGCATAGCAACTTTCACTCCACCCTCTCCTACTAACAGACTTCCCTTAGAGATTCACAAGTGAACTCTAACACCATACATACTAGCAGTTACTCTTAGAGCACTCGATACAGGTGAATTTAGTTCAGATTTAGTTAAGAAAAGGGATTAGCGGAATTAATCCTAACTAAATAGAAGTAAGTTACACCTCGCGGTTAAAACACAACTAACATGGCAGAAGGGACTTTTTCCTCGGAAGTATATATAGAAGGTTTGTGGGATGAGGCATTCTCTGTTCTGACCAGCATCACCAGTGATGTGATGCCGGGACTCGCAGAAACTGTGCAGAAAACCTCACAGGCGCATCGTGACCACATGGTGGCTAAGTGGGTAGAGAACCACTTAACCGACATCCTCAAGGGCAAGCCCCTAACTGAGGCATTAGGTCAGATAGCCCTCCTCGCTGTAGTACAGCTCAGAGCCAGCGAACGTGAGCTTGAGGTATCAAGGCGACAGCAGGCAAAGGTAGAGGCAGAGCTAAGTCGACTTCAAAGCGAAATAGCTGAAGGGGACACGCTGCCCCAGGTCACACCCGATGTGCCACCTAGTGCCGCTACAGAAAGACAAGGCCAGCAGGAAGATAGTGAGGATCAGGAACCAGACTCAGGGACCGTAACCTTTAGAGCTGCTGCAGCACCTCCTCTGGTATCAACGGGTATTTCCCCCTCCCCTGTGTCTCCTGTCAGTCGTCCCTTACAACGCCCTGCTAGACCCAGAGCACTGCAACCCAGTGTCTGGTCCCCTCAACCTTTACCCTCTCATGGTCCCTCATACAAGGACCTAGATAAAATCGCGCGTAATATAACCCGCTTTGATCCCAAACCTGACGGTTCTAATGATATCTTTTCCTACCTAAAAGATATTGACTTCTACCTCCAAAGGTTCCCCGGGATCACCATAGATGACAGACTATATGTGATTAAACTGACCTCCAACCGAGACGTCAGTAACTTCATTGAACGTCAGCCAGACTATGTAAAAGCGCGATATGATGTGCTGTGCCAAGCATTGGAGGAAGAATTCTCCAATCACCTGTCACAGACCGGACTGGCCGCTGCTTTGAACATAAAACAGCAACGCCAGGAATCCCCTCAGCAATATTATAACCGACTCAGACAGGCGTACTTCGGACCTAGAAATGACTCCGGAATGGAGGAAGAGTTAAATTTCAAATCACTATTTATCCAAAACCTCCATCCCCACACCAGTCATCAGTTGGGAGTCTCAGCTTGCCCTCGCACCCTGTCTAGCAGGCAGCTGCGTGATTTAGCACTCAGAGGTTTCCTAAAATCCCAACAAATCCCCAACAGGCGGTCCGAAACACCCCAAGTCTTCAACGTCGACTCCAACTCCCCACATTTAGAGTTAGAAGGTGCCACCCAGGCCGATCCACAAAGATCCGCCCTGGACCCTTCCTCCACTCCGTGGACCAGTGAGGGCCCGAAACCTCATCCGCCCTCACACCAATACAAGCGCTACCCTCCTCGCAGGCCAGACAGAAATCACGACAAAGATTTCTGGAACCCTCGGGACAGGGCTGGGTATGGTCGTAACTATTACCCTGTAGAAAACCGCGGTGCGGGCCGTGGAAAACCATCACATCCCCATAAGGGATATGAGCGAACAGCTCCGAACCAGCTTTCTAATTCCTATAGAGAAAAGAAAGAGAAATACTGGTATCAAAATAAAGAAAATCACACTAAAGACAAGCTTAAAGGCACGGAACTCAGCTCTAAGGAGTTAGAGGACATCCGCCGAATGCTTGTAATGATTTGCAAAGAGAAAAAGAAAAAACCTGACGTTCTTTCTATCACCTCTTCGCGGTCTAACCCAAAGCCATCCTCTAACACCCCAGAAATGTTAGAAAGTTATGTAGGAGAAGTGACAAGCGAAGCTCCGTCTTCTAGCGCACCGTGCAATCTCCTCGTGACCCAAACAAACACTGAAAACCCGATGATACAGGGGGGTGACTCGCAACCACCCTCCAGTGCTGTTTTAGTTGTTCAGTTAGACGGTAAAGAAGGTTTAACGCCAAATGACCCTTCAGTCATTGAAGGCGACACACCCGTCCGACAATTCATGGGACACCTAACGGAAAAAGGGGTTGCACGCAAATTCTACTTGTCCACCATTGTGGAGAGAAGGCTAGTACATGAGGCCCTGCTGGACACTGCATCAGATGTCACGCTCATGTCTTCCGCCTTGTTCCACCAGGTTCGAGCCATTGCGCGGCGTGAAAATCGCGAGATACAGCTCCAAAACTGTTCTCTTAAAATTCAGCCGTATTCACATGCAGGCCTCACTATCCAATCTATGGCACTAATACACTTAGCCATTGGACCAATGACTTTAGTGCATCCAGTCCATGTGTCTCCTCTCGAAACAATTCCCTTCCTCATCGGCAAAGATCTCCTTAATCGCTTCGAACCACTGATTGACTTCAAAAGGTCAAAGATCTGGGCACAAGTGCGTGAGCCTTTACCCATCTGCACCCCACACCACCGGGAAGCTCAGTGTTGCCGTCTCGAAATCCGGCCTGAATCAATAGGAGATCCAACAAGTCAGATCCCTCACTTCGAGGAAGAGGAAACTGAGCCCATGGCGGCCACACCAGAGACAGCAGTCTCTCCCTGGCCCCCTAGTGCCATGTTAGAACAACGGAACACATTCCTGTGCACTTTCACGCAGCCGTCCACAACAGACGCTCCAGGCCTTCCCATCGTGAATGGTCTCACAATGCAGGACTATCGTGTAGACAATGCAGTTCTGGCTCTATGGACCGACCAGTCCGCCATAAGCCAAACCCTCTTTAACACTCTGCGCCTCACTCAACCAAATATTCCTTTGGTGAGCAGTCCTTGTCGCTTTCCTCTTAACCTGACATCAAAAGCAATGTCACCCACTGATGGAATTTGCGCTTTAACCGTCCAGTGGAACAAAAGGGTAATCACCCATTATTTCTTAGTCGTCCCTAACTTGCCGCACGACGTTTACATTGGTAGTGACTTCTTGGTGCGCCTCGACGTCCACGTAGACACCCTCAATAGTGTACTGTGGTCTTTGACTGATGTTTCAACGGAAACCTGGTCCTCCGATCTCAGCAACCTAGGCTCAGGACAAACTATTCCCGAGGTATGTCAGGTCACTAACCAAGGTTCACTTGTGGTACCTGCGAACGCAGCAAATGTACCCATCCGCTTAGTCATGCGACCTGGCCAACACTTAAGCCACGCGCATGCACTTTTCCAACCGTCACCTCAGTTCTTCGAACTAGGCCTCACCCTCGAAGCCACACCTTTGGTGGAGACGCGAGCAAGATCCACCTATCTATTCGTACGGAACGAAACCACTCAACCCTTGACGATCCCTCACTCACCTCCTCTGGGTTGGTTAGTCAGTACGAAATTCCATGACTTCGAGTTGCGAATTCCGATCATAGGACCAATGCCTGAATCCCTGCTTCTTGATCATGCAGAATCAAAGGTGTTCTACACTCATCCGACACGAGCTGTTGCCCTCTTCTCAGCTCTGGACATGAGTAACGACGCCATTTGCAGGATAGATCTCGCTGACGACAGTCAAATGACGATCACGGTCCTTTCCATAGATTCATCCCCGGAATCCTCCCGGGAACCATCTCTTCTTACCGAAGCGGGAGAAAACACTTCAAATCCGCGTACTTCGAAAGAACTATCTGACTCCGAATTTCGTATCCAAGTCGAACAAGTTCTAAAGGAGGCCGACGCCCTCCAAAGCAAAGAAGAACGTGAGAAACTCTGTGAAGTGCTCCTTAAATATCAAAAATCTTTTTCCAAAGATTCAACGGACTGTGGTCTCACTGACATTCATTCAGTACGCATTCCCACTCGTCCAGGAGCACCACCCACGTTTGTCCGCCAATACAAAATTCCGTTGGCATCCTATGAACCAGTACAAGAAATCATTGATGACTTGCTGGAAAAGGGCATAATTCGACCCTGTAACAGCACGTACTCGGCACCGTTATGGCCCGTCATAAAACCAAATGGTAAATGGCGCTTAACCATCGACTATCGGAAACTAAATCAACAGGTTCCCTTGTCTCGATGGCCGATGACACAATTGGAGCAAGAGCTTCCCTCGGTCCGAAACGCTAAATACTTTTCCACTATCGATGTAGCCTCTGGCTTCTGGACCATCCCGGTGCAAGCAGAAGACCAACACAAGCTCGCTTTCACTTTCGCAAACCGACAGTACACATTCACTAGGTGCCCTTTTGGATATGCCAACTCACCCGCGGAGTTTAATATTTTCTTAAACAAAGCATGCCCTGATGCCCGCGAGCGAGGCACCCTCATATATGTGGACGACATACTCATGCGTAACCACTCCCTACAGGCACACATTGACGAGATTGATCATGTTCCTGACCAGCTTACAACAGCAGGTGCGAAAATATCACTCTCCAAATGTCAGTGGTGCAGAACAAAGGTGAATTACGTCGGTCTGCTCGTAAGCACTGATGGTGTTGAACCACAAGTGAGTCGAGTGCAAGGGGTAACAAACCTCGCAGCACCCACCAATCTTAAGGAACTCCGCAGTTTCTTAGGAGTATGCAACTACTCACGACAATTCATAGAGAACTATGCGGACCTAGCTCGTCCACTTTATGACCTCCTGAAAAAGGACACTCCGTTCACCTGGGGCGAAGCCCAGGAACACGCCATGCAGGCACTAAAATCGAAACTGTGCACGGCTCCATGCCTTGCCTATCCTGACAGTAGCAAAGAATTCTACCTAGAAGTAGGGTTCTCGAACCACTGTCTCAGCTCCGGTCTGTATCAATTACACGATAGAGACAAACGTGTCATAGCCTATGCTAGTAAAACTATGCTGGCTGCCGAAAACAAATACAGTGACTGCGAAAAAGCACTACTAGCAACAGTGTGGGCAGTCAAACATTTCTCCAACTACCTAGGTGGTCAGAAGGTGATTGTTGAAACTCATCATCAACCAGTCACTTTCCTAAACAGCCAACGAATTCGAGAGGGTGTAGTAACTAACGCTCGAGTAGCATCATGGCTAATGGCTCTCCAAAGCTTTGACTTAGAGGTGCGTTACGCGCAAAACTACAAGAGCCCCCTAGGCACAGGCCTTGCTTCCTGCAGGCAATGCGAAGGAAACATTCCTTCCCAAGTGCCACAAACTCCAGAAACCCTCTTACCCACCGTGGCTAACCAACACTATTTCGATCCTAACACATGCAAAGACCTTGTCACTGCGTATGTAGATGGTTGTTCGTTCCGCCGAGAACACACCCTGATGGCAGGGGTGGGTATTATCGGAATAAACGGATGGCCTCACGAACCCCTAAGTTTCAAATTGGGTGCTCAGTCCTCCCAATATGCTGAAATAGCAGGAATTCTTATCACAATCCAGTCTGCAGTCCAGAAAAGCATAAAAACGTTGGTGATCTGCACAGACTCCAACTACGCGCGCCTAAGCTTCACATGCCACTTGAGACTGTGGAAAACCAACAACTACACCACGTCAAACAAAAAGCCAGTTAAACACAAAGAGCTTTTCGCGGCATGCGAACACTTGGTAGACACACATGACCTGCAGATCTACTGGAAGAAAGTGAAGGGTCACTCCCGAGTCCCGGGAGATGACAAAGAATTCAATGATCAAGCAGATAGCTTAGCCAAGCAAGGGGCCCGCGAAGGCACATCGTGGACATTCGATCCCTCCCTTTTTCCAAACCCACCCGACATCGAAGTCCTAGCTGTCACACGGTCTCGAACTGTAACAAAGGCGTCGCCTGACAATGCCAAAACTACCATTGTCTCTATTAACCCTGCTTTTTCGGACGCTGACTTAGTTACTCTCCAAGCTCGAGACCCATCCATTTCTAAAATGCTTAGCCATGTCTCTGACCCATCTACTAATCCCATTACAGCACAAGATCTTGACACCATACCAGGCCTTAAAGACCTATACGGCGCCAGAGCGTCCCTCCAAGTCGTCAAAGGCTTGCTAGTTCATGCCACTGACTCGCACACTTCACCTACGTTCGTGGTTCCTCAGTGCCACAGGGGGGTGATGCTGATGCACGCCCATGACTCCCCATCTGCGGGACACAAAGGGGTCAAAGCAACACACCATGCGCTCAGGCAGGTGGCATATTGGCCCCACATGGTAAAAGATGTGGCTGACTACATTAAAGGCTGTCTGGTATGTTGCCAATTTCAACCCTCGAATCCTCTTCATAGAGCCCCCTTGCAAAAGAAAGGAGTATCCTTCCCTTGGTCAAACCTCCAGATAGACTGGGTTGGACCACTCACTCGAACAGTAAGAGGTAACAAGTACTTCCTCACAGTCACGTGTGCATTCACTAAATGGGTAGAATGCCTCCCCGCACCGAATGACACAGCGCTAACCACTGCATACTTACTGATGAACCATGTCTTCTCACGGTTTGGCCTACCCAGCCGTGTCGACTCTGACAGAGGGACACATTTCACAGCTGAGGTCATGCAGCAGCTCTGGCAACTCTTAGGAGTAAAAGCCAGCCTTCACATTAGCTACCATCCTCAAAGCTCAGGTCAGGTAGAGCGAGCCAACCGAACTGTTGTTAGCATACTGAAAAAGTACGTAGCAGCAAACCAACGAGACTGGGATGTCAAACTCCCCCTCGTACTGATGGCCATACGGGCGACCCCACACGACGCGGTCGGGGTCTCACCCTTTGAGTTGATGACAGGGAGACAAATGACTCTGCCTCTACATCTGTTATATCAGCCAGGTGAAGCTAGCATAGCCGTAGCCTACACCACTCATCAGTATATGGAGGACCTGCAGAAACACCTCAAAGCTACTTTCGCCTTTGCCCAGCAGAAACTGGAAAGAAGTGCAGAAGGTCGCAAAGCGTACTATGATCACAAAGCATCCCACGATGAACTCCAAATAGGGGACAAAGTATGGTACTACATCTTTGTCCAACCTGTTGGAAGGTCGCGAAAAACAGGGGGGAATTTGGCCCGCAAATTCCTACCCCGATGGTCCGGTCCCTATAAGATAACAGACAAACTGTCCCCCGTTGTTTACAGGATCAAAATAAACAAAGCTCGGGGCAGTACCGAATTCAAATGGGTCCACCGCAACCAAATCCGACCACACACAACCCCCATGGGACTTGTAGGGGATACTAACGCTTGTGTTAGATCATAAACGACAGAACCAAAGGCAGGAAGGGTGTTAGTTAACAAACAACTATAACCTTCTACTCACACCTTAGTTCTCCTATCCCTTTTCCCTTTTTCTCTCACTCTTTAGCAGGCAACGAGCTTCTAACCAGACTGAGGACACTCAGGGTGCAAGACCCTAGTCCCTCATCGTCAATTATTGTAGAGTGCTTACCCTAGGAAATTTTTATCAAAAAGGGGGGTATCGTGAAAATTTCTTATAATTTATCTAAACGACTCGCCGTAAATACCCTAAATCTAACCATGAGCATCTCTTCCGGTAGGATGGCCCCGCTGCTCATTCTCCTGATCGTCGGCTCCCTAGGAACCGCTGTGCTCCCTGAAGTGATTGAACCAGGTCCTGACTCAGGAATAATACTGAAAGACCAGCCGGGACTGCTAATCACTAATTGCCGCCTCCATACCCAGAGAGTATTTGTACGGTTGAATCCCGCCGAAGCGTGTAGCAAAAACCTACCGATAACCACGCTGCAGACTGGCCGGAATGGAGTTAGATGGACTGAGGAAGCTATCAGCCATGCTGAAGCCGACGTAACTCACATGCTCCGCCAGTTACAAAAGTTTACCGTAACGCAATCAGAACTAAATGGTTTTAATAAACGACCTAAACGCTTCATAGGCGGATTGTTAATGGCAGCTGCAACTGTGGGATCACTACTGAGTCTCGGAACGTCCGCCGTCAATGCCGTCAATGTAGCCACTGTTAAACGTCAAGTAGGGGAATTGCAAGCGGAAATTCCGAACATTAAAACCCAATTAGACAAACAACAGCAGCACCTGCAAACCATTGGGCAAACCCTACGTGGCACCGTCGTAGTGCTCAACGCTCACAGTGTCGCTTTGAACAAAACGCTCCAGACGGTTAACTCCATGCTTTCAGTAGTACAACTTGACCTTGCCCACATCCAGCTTGTGAATATGTTATTGTCTGATATGCTACAAGAAATCAGCTCCTCTGTAGATAGCCTAGCCATGGGGAGAATCCCTCCCTACTTGGTGCCCCTATCCTTAGTACAGGAGATTTTATCCACAGCAACTCGAGAAGTAGTTACTGATCTCCAGGCCCACCTAGCCTATACCTTAGGTAGCGCCATCCCAATTTATGTTAATCCTCAAGACCGAGAATTAGCATTCATTATTAACCTTCCCATAATGGCGCCTGAGAACATATACCGTTTGAAAGATGTTGTCAACGTTGGTTTCTGGCAAGATTCTGCCTACGTTCGTGTGAAAACAACATCTCTTGTAGCATACCAAGACGATAACCCTGACCTATATCTGGTACCCAATTTGCTTATGTGCACACTCACTAAAGACATTCACCACTTGTGCCCTAGCAAACCTTTCATTCGTGACAGCGCAAATGGGATCTGTGGCCTTAAGCCTATGATGAGTAATACTCAATGCCCGGTAGTCGTCACGCCCCGACGTTTGGTAACCAGTACTCAAGCTGAAATTGTTGGAAATCGTTGGTTGGTTAACACCCCCTTTAGAGAGGCCCTACTAACCTATGATCAACATGACACCTCAGAAAGGGTACTCCTTCCTAGCCAAACCTTCTAGGTAGACGTCCCCGTAAACGCAATCTTACATGTAGGAGACCTGGCCCTGTATCACCTAAACCCTGACCAATATGAGAGCGACATAGAAATCTCAGAGTTCTTCTCCAAACACACCATCGAGCTAGATACTAAAACCCTAACTCGCCTAGAATATGAGGGAACCCAAGTCATTGACCTGACCCCCATAGATAACACTCTTAGAGAACTGTCGTCTCAACCCCTATGGCCAGTTCAGCCTGTCACCTATGCATGGTCCACCCCGGACACCTTACTAGTTACCCTGGTAGGATTAGGATATCTTTTGACCTTTGGTATAGCTTGGTTCTATTTCAAACGCACTCGAGCCCTCCAGAGCAGGTTAGAAACTTGGTCTAATAAAATGGTCAAATTCGTTAGACATAAGAGAGCCCAGAGAGGTGAACCCCCAAGTTTTAGATATGAAGCCGAAGGCCATGTCGAAGAATCAGCTCTCGAGGTCGCGTTTGAACAAGACCTGCCCCTAAATAATTAGGATCCCTTCAGCCTGCAAACATACACATTCCATATGCACCCATACACTAATAGTAATACATCAGCTCTGGAAATGTGTTTGAATATGCTTGCTGATCTCACCTTCCTCCACAGCAAAGTTTCTTTTCAGCTCCATGCTCCCTGCAGAACCATAAAACTGAAAAGAAAGGGGGGAATGTAGTGGAGTATGGACCAAATATGAATATTGGACAATGAAGGAATAATGAAATGAAAGGTTTTAAATTAAACCTTTCTCACTCTGACCAGGACCTTCGTCTGGTCCCGAAGTCAACATTCCACAGGACTGTTTGAACAACGGGTGCAAAGCCCCCACACACGCACACTCATAAGCTAAGAGCATCAAAGAACCCTTTAACGTAACATATGGCATCTGGATCCCCTAACCTCTTCAGGAACTCGAGATAACTTTTATGATGCTTTTAGAGAGACAGGAACTTCAAACAAAGAAGAGAGCTTTTACGGCCGCCTATGACAAAGTGGCGCCTCAATATCCCTTATCTTTCACGGGGATCAACAGATGTTCAAACCAAAGTGACCTCGAGTGAACTCCCGTGAATCACCAACAAAAACACGGATTAACAACGACACCAAATGGACACTGGCGGAACTACACCTCACTCGGAGTCGCCGCAAGACAATAGCGAAAATAGTCGATCTCTGAATTATTTGTGTATAAACGAACGTATGAATGTCACTTTCTGTACCCTCAGATGAATGCCTACCTTCTAATGAAATGATGTATAATGCCGATTGTTTCTATTACAAAGATCAGTTTTGTCTCTGAATGAGAGAAAATGGATTAATGTTTTATTTTTCAGCGTATCATCACGAATTGGACGTGAACAATGTACTCAAGATGGGACCTTATATAAATGTCTGATATTAATAGTCCAATGTACTCATTGTTATAGGTTGATAACAGGTATAAGAATTTTGATACGAGAAACTCATATTCCTTATGTATGAATCACAGAGTCAAACCCCCTCCTCCTACTCTCTCTCTCTCTCTCTCCCTCACGAGAGTCACGTGAGTCTGGACTCGCGTCCAATCAGAAAGAGAACGCCTCCCATTAGGGCGTGACCGCGCCAGCCTTGAAAAGGCCAAACAGCAAGACAGACAATGAGTTCGAAGTTTGAAGAGTCGCGAGGACTCTACAAAGTAACGGACCACTGAAAAAAGAGAGGACCACGAGGAGATCCGAGAAACCTTAAACAACAAAAAAAAACGCTGTCTCTTCCACGCCGACAACGAAACAAAGGAACCCTCTCAGAGACTTCAGAAAAGCTTACGAGAGACGTCTCGAAATTAGCTAAGAGTATGAAGTTTAACTAATAAGTCGAATAATTTGAATATCTTTCTTTTCTTTTAATCTTGTTTATGTTTATTACCTACCTAAGTTTAATCTCACGACTAATCGAAGCAGGGGAACTTATTCGTGGCCAGAATAAGGAAACACTGCCGAGGTACCATAGAGTCTTAGAATAAGTGAGTTTATTGAAGCGGTTTTTCAGTTCTGGAGCTGCAGCAACCAGCGAACTTTCGTCTAAACGTCCATATTTTGGACTCTCCCACTCCGGACCGAAGGCCGAAGAGAGGATCCTGCCGCCTGCGTCATCACCCTCCGGGTACGCCCGAGACAACTCAATCAACAAGAAAGACCTCCACGCTAAACCAGCCTGGACGCTTCTGCGGTAAGAACCGCGAGACTAAGTGAGACGCCTCCATTCCCAGGATTCCAAAGAGCCTCTGCATCCAAACGAGTGGTAAAAACCGACGAAAAGTAAGCTAAACTTATGCACTTCCAGAGCTGAACACCGAATTAAGTTCTTGATAAATTCTGTATTAATTAAACCTTAGTTAGTAACCTTAGTCACAAGTTAGAAGTGCCTAGCTCACCTTAAGGTCAAAATCAGTTCCCCCTGCCGGACACCGTGAGATTACAAGGTTGTGCTATGTTAACTAAATATCTTCTTTTTATTAATAAAACTCTCATTATTTGAAGTCACAGTGTTTGCAATTTATTCATTAGAATTTCTGAAAATCCTGAAGAACTCATTTAGCATGATTATTATTCATTCTCAAACTAATTATTAATGTTTTAATTGCTTAAACCAATTATAAATCTTAATTAATATCATTAAGTCAAATATCAGAGGTTGGAGGAGTTTGAATAAGGTCAAGGCTATAAAACAAATTATAAAATTATATGTATATGTATCGGGGTGTATGACCAACATCCACTACAAGAGAAAATCCCAGTTACGTTTGTCCTCATATCTCAGCTTTGGGATGAGATAGGCTGAAAATAATCACACCTTTGTGTAAGTCAGGACCTGCCTAATCAACACCGTGAGTTTGGAAGAAATCTGAGACGGTCAAAAATTGAGTCTAAAAAAACACAAAGGGGTACCCCTTAGTGTTTTTTTGGGTGAAATATATGACCTCCTCAGATCTACTTCAAACCCACGCCGTGTGTCAGAGAGGTCCTGACAAAGACAGTGGTGTGGTAATTGTTGCCCTACCACATCCCAAAGCTGAGATATAGGGACATGTTTTGCTGCATAAAATGTATAACTGTAAATTTCATGATGGGATTCCTACTTCCAGTGAAGCTAGGTAAACACAAGAGTAGAAGGGTGCGATCAGAAAAGCCTAGTCAGTCCAATATATCCTACATTGCATCTGTATTTTGCTTTATTGGACATATAACAAGCTCATAAATTTAATGCCAATATATTCAACACCAATAAACCTATTGAGAGAAAATCCCAGTTAAGTTTGTCCTCATATCTCAGCTTTGGGATGAGATAGGCTGAAAATAATCACACCTTTGTGTAAGTCAGGACCTGCCTAATCAACACCGTGAGTTTGGAAGAAATCTGAGACGGTCAAAAATTGAGTCTAAAAAAACACAAAGGGGTACCCCTTAGTGTTTTTTTGGGTGAAATATATGACCTCCTCAGATCTACTTCAAACCCACGCCGTGTGTCAGAGAGGTCCTGACAAAGACAGTGGTGTGGTAATTGTTGCCCTACCACATCCCAAAGCTGAGATATAGGGACATGTTTTGCTGCATAAAATGTATAACTGTAAATTTCATGATGGGATTCCTACTTCCAGTGAAGCTAGGTAAACACAAGAGTAGAAGGGTGCGATCAGAAAAGCCTAGTCAGTCCAATATATCCTACATTGCATCTGTATTTTGCTTTATTGGACATATAACAAGCTCATAAATTTAATTCCAATATATTCAACACCAATAAACCTATTGAGAGAAAATCCCAGTTAAGTTTGTCCTCATATCTCAGCTTTGGGATGAGATAGGCTGAAAATAATCACACCTTTGTGTAAGTCAGGACCTGCCTAATCAACACCGTGAGTTTGGAAGAAATCTGAGACGGTCAAAAATTGAGTCTAAAAAAACACAAAGGGGTACCCCTTAGTGTTTTTTTGGGTGAAATATGTGACCTCCTCAGATCTTCTTCAAACCCACACCGTGTGTCAGAAAGGTCCTGACAAAGACAGTGGTGTGGTAATTGTTGCCCTACCACATCCCAAAGCTGAGATATAGGGACATGTTTTGCTGCATAAAATGTATAACTGTAAATTTCATGATGGGATTCCTACTTCCAGTGAAGCTAGGTAAACACAAGAGTAGAAGGGTGCGATCAGAAAAGCCTAGTCAGTCCAATATATCCTACATTGCATCTGTATTTTGCTTTATTGGACATATAACAAGCTCATAAATTTAATTCCAATATATTCAACACCAATAAACCTATTGAGAGAAAATCCCAGTTAAGTTTGTCCTCATATCTCAGCTTTGGGATGAGATAGGCTGAAAATAATCACACCTTTGTGTAAGTCAGGACCAGCCTAATCAACACCGTGAGTTTGGAAGAAATCTGAGACGGTCAAAAATTGAGTCTAAAAAAACACAAAGGGGTACCCCTTAGTGTTTTTTTGGGTGAAATATGTGACCTCCTCAGATCTTCTTCAAACCCACACCGTGTGTCAGGGTGGTCCTGACAAAGACAGTGGTGTGGTAATTGTTGCCCTACCACATCCCAAAGCTGAGATATAGAGACATGTTTTTCTGCATAAAATGTATAACTGTAAATTTCATGATGGGATTCCTACTTTCAGTGAAGCTAGGTAAAAACAAGAGTAGAAGGGTGCGATCAGAAAAGCCTAGTCAGTCCAATATATCCTACATTGCATCTGTATTTTGCTTTATTGGACGTATAAAAAGCTCATAAATTTAATGCCAATATATTCAACACCAATAAACCTATTGAGAGAAATTCCCAGTTAAGTTTGTCCTCATATCTCAGCTTTGGGATGAGATAGGCTGAAAATAATCACACCTTTGTGTAAGTCAGGACTTGCCTAATCAACACCGTGAGTTTGGAAGAAATCTGAGACGGTCAAAAATTGAGTCTAAAAAACACAAATGGGTACCCCTTAGTGTTTTTTTTGGGTGAAATATGTGACCTCCTCAGCTCTTCTTCAAACCCACACCGTGTGTCAGAGAGGTCCTGACAAAGACAGTGGTGTGGTAATTGTTGCCCTACCACATCCCAAAGCTAAGATATAGGGACATGCTGTGCTGCATAAAATGTATAACTGTAAATTTCATGATGGGATTCCTACTTTCAGTGAAGCTAGGTAAACACAAGAGTAGAAGGGTGCGATCAGAAAAGCCTAGTCAGTCCAATATATCCTACATTGCATCTGTATTTTGCTTTATTGGACATATAACAAGCTCATAAATTTAATTCCAATATATTCAACACCAATAAACCTATTGAGAGAAAATCCCAGTTAAGTTTGTCCTCATATCTCAGCTTTGGGATGAGATAGGCTGAAAATAATCACACCTTTGTGTAAGTCAGGACCTGCCTAATCAACACCGTGAGTTTGGAAGAAATCTGAGACGGTCAAAAATTGAGTCTAAAAAAACACAAAGGGGTACCCCTTAGTGTTTTTTTGGGTGAAATATATGACCTCCTCAGATCTACTTCAAACCCACGCCGTGTGTCAGAGAGGTCCTGACAAAGACAGTGGTGTGGTAATTGTTGCCCTACCACATCCCAAAGCTGAGATATAGGGACATGTTTTGCTGCATAAAATGTATAACTGTAAATTTCATGATGGGATTCCTACTTCCAGTGAAGCTAGGTAAACACAAGAGTAGAAGGGTGCGATCAGAAAAGCCTAGTCAGTCCAATATATCCTACATTGCATCTGTATTTTGCTTTATTGGACATATAACAAGCTCATAAATTTAATTCCAATATATTCAACACCAATAAACCTATTGAGAGAAAATCCCAGTTAAGTTTGTCCTCATATCTCAGCTTTGGGATGAGATAGGCTGAAAATAATCACACCTTTGTGTAAGTCAGGACTTGCCTAATCAACACCGTGAGTTTGGAAGAAATCTGAGACGGTCAAAAATTTAGTCTAAAAAACACAAATGGGTACCCCTTAGTGTTTTTTTTGGGTGAAATATGTGACCTCCTCAGCTCTTCTTCAAACCCACACCGTGTGTCAGAGAGGTCCTGACAAAGACAGTGGTGTGGTAATTGTTGCCCTACCACATCCCAAAGCTGAGATATAGGGACATGTTTTTCTGCATAAAATGTATAACTGTAAATTTCATGATGGGATTCCTACTTCCAGTGAAGCTAGGTAAACACAAGAGTAGAAGGGTGCGATCAGAAAAGCCTAGTCAGTCCAATATATCCTACATTGCATCTGTATTTTGCTTTATTGGACATATAACAAGCTCATAAATTTAATTCCAATATATTCAACACCAATAAACCTATTGAGAGAAAATCCCAGTTAAGTTTGTCCTCATATCTCAGCTTTGGGATGAGATAGGCTGAAAATAATCACACCTTTGTGTAAGTCAGGACCAGCCTAATCAACACCGTGAGTTTGGAAGAAATCTGAGACGGTCAAAAATTGAGTCTAAAAAAACACAAAGGGGTACCCCTTAGTGTTTTTTTGGGTGAAATATGTGACCTCCTCAGATCTTCTTCAAACCCACACCGTGTGTCAGGGTGGTCCTGACAAATACAGTGGTGTGGTAATTGTTGCCCTACCACATCCCAAAGCTGAGATATAGGGACATGTTTTTCTGCATAAAATGTATAACTATAAATTTCATGATGGGATTCCTACTTCCAGTGAAGCTAGGTAAACACAAGAGTAGAAGGGTGCGATCAGAAAAGCCTAGTCAGTCCAATATATCCTACATTGCATCTGTATTTTGCTTTATTGGACATTGTTACGCTGCGCTGTGTATGTGTGTGTTTTCTCTCTCTCACTATCTCTGTAAATGTATAGGTTCTGCAATCTGTTCCATTCCATGTTCCAGTTCGTGTATTTGTTCACCGTCCAGAGTCCGGTCCACCATCCAGTCCACCATCCAGTCCATGTGTTGTCTGTCATCACTTCGTCTACGTCATCTCGGCGGGAGTCATAAATACGTGTCTGTGTACGATGTTAGAGAGCTTTTGTTTTGTGCTGTGATTTGTATTGTGTATATTGAATTCTGTTTGCCTGGTTTTGACTTTGATCCATTCCAATTTCGACTACGAGTTTGTTTTTGCCCTTTTGAACACTGATGCTAGATCTATCTTTTGTAAATTTTGTGTATATATTTCACCAGAGTAGGGTTGGCTGCCGTTTGTTTTGGGAGTGGGTTTTGTGTGTGTTTTTGTGTATAGACAGGGAGGAAGGTAAGGTGTTGTCTTTTGTTTCCTTTTGTTTACACTTAGGTAAGTTAGAGTTGTTTGTGGGTCAGTTAGGAGGGGTGTTTGTTTGTTGTTTTTGTCGGCTAAAGGCCTTCCTGAAGTTCACTGGTGTTTGGTTTCGTTGTACATATCACATTTACAATATATATTCTATTCATTATCCATTCTGTGTTTCCGTTTGTGTCCTTTTTGTTTCACCATTTACATCTGTTACAGTTATTCTCTTCACATATATTAATTACAACCCATTCCTCATTCTGTTACGGCTCAACCCTAGACTGGGTCGTAACAGAATTTGGGGGCTCGTCCTATCTTCATTTTCTGGTTGTTCTTTGTTGTTTTTTCTGGCTGGTGGTTTTCTTTTTTGTGGGGGGGTGAGGATGGCTAGTTTTGATTTGTCCGCGTTTGCTCTTTGCCCCACTTTGGAGGTGTTTGATTCGTGTCGTGTTGTCGATCTGCTTTTGATAGCGGATTTGTTTTCCGTAAGTGTCCCTCGCTCTGCTCCAAAACGGGAGATTAAGGAGGCCTTGGAGGCCCAGTTAGTTCGCAGGGGAATTTTGCCTGAGAGGAGGGGTTCTCCGGGTGTTGCTTTGAGTCCAGCTCGGAGTACGGACGCGGCGGAGGCCGTGGACGACTCTGAGTTTCTGCCGCGCATAGATCCCGGTGTTTCCCTCTCTCCTGTGTTAGATCCGCGCTTGGCCATTCGGCTTAAAGAGCTAGAGCTGGAAATAAAGATTCAGGAGCGTGAGGCAGAGTTACTCCGGTTTAAGGCAGTGCAAGTTGAAGCTGAGAAGGAGCTTGCGTTAAAAAGAATGAGTCTGGGGGATTATAAGCCTGTCCCTCTCCCTCGCAGTGCGGCCTCTCCCACGGCGCACTCTCCTGCTCCTGATAGCGTTCAGGCACCGGCCACGCCACCGGTTCCCAAGCCCCGCTCTCCAGCTCGCTCATCGGCCGTAAGTACAGCGCGGGATTTTGATGTGAGTCGGCAGATCGGTCTGGTTCCTGCTTTTAGGGAAAATGAGGTGGACGCTTATTTTCCGATTTTTGAGCGGATCGCTACCACTCTTAGTTGGCCTAAAGGCCTGTGGTCTCTGCTGCTTCAGTGTAAGTTAGTGGGCAAGGCTCAGGAGGTTTGTTCCTCTCTGTCGCTGGAGCAGAGCTTGGATTATGACGTCGTGAAAAGTACTATTCTGCGGGCGTATGAGTTAGTTCCAGAAGCCTACAGGCGGAATTTTAGACGTCTTACAAAAACCCCCAGCCAGACGTATGTGGAATTTGCCAGAGAAAAGTCTCTGTTGTTTGATCGATGGTGTGCGGCTGGTAATGTCACGACATTCGAGCAGCTTAAGGAGTTGGTGCTCCTGGAGGATTTTAAAAACAATCTTCCGGATAAAATAGTGGTGTACATCAATGAACAAAAAGTCACTAATCTGTCTGTTGCAGCTACTTTATCTGATGAATTCGTTCTGACACATAAAACAAACTTCGCCCCGAGTTCTCAGCGTGACATGTCTCGCCGCACCCCCACTTCACAACCTGCCGTTAGTTCCTCTCAGTCTAATGTTTCTGAAAATAGAGAATGTTTCTATTGCCATGCTGTTGGTCATTTAATTGCTGCTTGTCCCGTTTTAAAACGTAAAGAAGCCCGCACTTTAGCCCCAAAGAAAGTTAACGCTGTTAGTTCGTTACATAAGACCCCTGATAGTGACTGCTCGTCTGATCAGCCCTCGGTAGAATCACTGTTTAAACCGTTTACATTTTCTGGGTTTGTTTCTCTTGGTGATACGGGAGATAAAAAGTCTATTCAGATTTTAAGAGACACTGGTGCTGCACAGTCTCTTATATTAGACAGCGTTTTACCTTTTTCTGGCTCTAGTTATTGTGGTAGTGACGTTTTAATCCAAGGGATTGAGTTAGGAGTTGTCCGTGTGCCGCTCCACAGAGTTTATTTGGTAACGCCTGAGTTTTCAGGTGTCGTTAAAGTTGCAGTTCGTTCACAACTTCCAGTAAATGGAGTATCGTTTATTTTAGGTAATGACCTGGCTGGTAATAAATTGTTTACACTACCTGAGGTGGTTTCTGAACCCCTCTCTGCTGTGGAGAACTCATCTATTTTTCCATCTTGTGTTCTCACTCGGGCTCAAAAGAGAAAGTTTGAGGATGTAGTGGGGTTATCAGACTCATTTTTAAGTAAAGATGACCCATTTTGTGATGCTTCTGTTCCAACTAGTGGTGATAAAGGGACAGATATTTGTAACATTAATTACACCGATGCGCGAATTACTCGTACAGAGCTTGCTGCTGCTCAGAAGTCAGATCCCACAATTAAACGCTGTTTTGATTCTGCACTTGATGTTTGTCCTGATAAACCCTTTAGTCCCTATATTGTTGACAATGATGTCGTAATGAGAAAATGGTCTCCCCCTTCTTCGTTGGATGGTTGTGCTGATGTGTGTCAAATAGTTGTTCCCCAGCCCTTTAGATCTCAAGTTTTGTCCCTAGCTCATGACCATCCCTGTTCTGGACATCTCTGCATTCGTAAAACTTATCAGCGTGTTCTTAAGTAATGTTGTTGCAGATCCTCTGTCTAGGTGTTAATGTTTTGTTCCTACTAGGGTTTGTATTTGTGGGAGGGGGTGTTACGCTGCGCTGTGTATGTGTGTGTTTTCTCTCTCTCACTATCTCTGTAAATGTATAGGTTCTGCAATCTGTTCCATTCCATGTTCCAGTTCGTGTATTTGTTCACCGTCCAGAGTCCGGTCCACCATCCAGTCCACCATCCAGTCCATGTGTTGTCTGTCATCACTTCGTCTACGTCATCTCGGCGGGAGTCATAAATACGTGTCTGTGTACGATGTTAGAGAGCTTTTGTTTTGTGCTGTGATTTGTATTGTGTATATTGAATTCTGTTTGCCTGGTTTTGACTTTGATCCATTCCAATTTCGACTACGAGTTTGTTTTTGCCCTTTTGAACACTGATGCTAGATCTATCTTTTGTAAATTTTGTGTATATATTTCACCAGAGTAGGGTTGGCTGCCGTTTGTTTTGGGAGTGGGTTTTGTGTGTGTTTTTGTGGATAGACAGGGAGGAAGGTAAGGTGTTGTCTTTTGTTTCCTTTTGTTTACACTTAGGTAAGTTAGAGCTGTTTGTGGGTCAGTTAGGAGGGGTGTTTGTTTGTTGTTTTTGTCGGCTAAAGGCCAGCCTGAAGTTCACTGGTGTTTGGTTTCATTGTACATATCACATTTACAATATATATTCTATTCATTATTCATTCTGTGTTTCCGTTTGTGTCCTTTTTGTTTCACCATTTACATCTGCTACAGTTATTCCCTTCATATATATTAATTTCAACACATTCCTCATTCTGTTACGGCTCAACCCTAGACTGGGTCGTAACAACATATAACAAGCTCATAAATTTAATTCCAATATATTCAACACCAATAAACCTATTGAGAGAAAATCCCAGTTAAGTTTGTCCTCATATCTCAGCTTTGGGATGAGATAGGCTGAAAATAATCACACCTTTGTGTAAGTCAGGACCTGCCTAATCAACACCATGAGTTTGGAAGAAATCTGAGACGGTCAAAAATTGAGCCTAAAAAAACACAAAGGGGTACCCCTTAGTGTTTTTTTGGGTGAAATATGTGACCTCCTCAGATCTTCTTCAAACCCACACCGTGTGTCAGAAAGGTCCTGACAAAGACAGTGGTGTGGTAATTGTTGCCCTACCACATCCCAAAGCTGAGATATAGGGACATGTTTTGCTGCATAAAATGTATAACTGTAAATTTCATGATGGGATTCCTACTTCCAGTGAAGCTAGGTAAACACAAGAGTAGAAGGGTGCGATCAGAAAAGCCTAGTCAGTCCAATATATCCTACATTGCATCTGTATTTTGCTTTATTGGACATATAACAAGCTCATAAATTTAATTCCAATATATTCAACACCAATAAACCTATTGAGAGAAAATCCCAGTTAAGTTTGTCCTCATATCTCAGCTTTGGGATGAGATAGGCTGAAAATAATCACACCTTTGTGTAAGTCAGGACCAGCCTAATCAACACCGTGAGTTTGGAAGAAATCTGAGACGGTCAAAAATTGAGTCTAAAAAAACACAAAGGGGTACCCCTTAGTGTTTTTTTGGGTGAAATATGTGACCTCCTCAGATCTTCTTCAAACCCACACCGTGTGTCAGGGTGGTCCTGACAAAGACAGTGGTGTGGTAATTGTTGCCCTACCACATCCCAAAGCTGAGATATAGGGACATGTTTTTCTGCATAAAATGTATAACTGTAAATTTCATGATGGGATTCCTACTTCCAGTGAAGCTAGGTAAACACAAGAGTAGAAGGGTGCGATCAGAAAAGCCTAGTCAGTCCAACATATCCTACATTGCATCTGTATTTTGCTTTATTGGACGTATAAAAAGCTCATAAATTTAATGCCAATATATTCAACACCAATAAACCTATTGAGAGAAATTCCCAGTTAAGTTTGTCCTCATATCTCAGCTTTGGGATGAGATAGGCTGAAAATAATCACACCTTTGTGTAAGTCAGGACTTGCCTAATCAACACCGTGAGTTTGGAAGAAATCTGAGACGGTCAAAAATTTAGTCTAAAAAACACAAATGGGTACCCCTTAGTGTTTTTTTTGGGTGAAATATGTGACCTCCTCAGCTCTTCTTCAAACCCACACCGTGTGTCAGAGAGGTCCTGACAAAGACAGTGGTGTGGTAATTGTTGCCCTACCACATCCCAAAGCTGAGATATAGGGACATGTTTTGCTGCATAAAATGTATAACTGTAAATTTCATGATGGGATTCCTACTTCCAGTGAAGCTAGGTAAACCCATGAGTAGAAGGGTGCGATCAGAAAAGCCTAGTCAGTCCAATATATCCTACATTGCATCTGTATTTTGCTTTATTGGACATATAACAAGCTCATAAATTTAATTCCAATATATTCAACACCAATAAACCTATTGAGAGAAAATCCCAGTTAAGTTTGTCCTCATATCTCAGCTTTGGGATGAGATAGGCTGAAAATAATCACACCTTTGTGTAAGTCAGGACCAGCCTAATCAACACCGTGAGTTTGGAAGAAATCTGAGACGGTCAAAAATTGAGTCTAAAAAAACACAAAGGGGTACCCCTTAGTGTTTTTTTGGGTGAAATATGTGACCTCCTCAGATCTTCTTCAAACCCACACCGTGTGTCAGGGTGGTCCTGACAAAGACAGTGGTGTGGTAATTGTTGCCCTACCACATCCCAAAGCTGAGATATAGGGACATGTTTTTCTGCATAAAATGTATAACTGTAAATTTCATGATGGGATTCCTACTTCCAGTGAAGCTAGGTAAACACAAGAGTAGAAGGGTGCGATCAGAAAAGCCTAGTCAGTCCAATATATCCTACATTGCATCTGTATTTTGCTTTATTGGACGTATAAAAAGCTCATAAATTTAATGCCAATATATTCAACACCAATAAACCTATTGAGAGAAATTCCCAGTTAAGTTTGTCCTCATATCTCAGCTTTGGGATGAGATAGGCTGAAAATAATCACACCTTTGTGTAAGTCAGGACTTGCCTAATCAACACCGTGAGTTTGGAAGAAATCTGAGACGGTCAAAAATTTAGTCTAAAAAACACAAATGGGTACCCCTTAGTGTTTTTTTTGGGTGAAATATGTGACCTCCTCAGCTCTTCTTCAAACCCACACCGTGTGTCAGAGAGGTCCTGACAAAGACAGTGGTGTGGTAATTGTTGCCCTACCACATCCCAAAGCTAAGATATAGGGACATGCTGTGCTGCATAAAATGTATAACTGTAAATTTCATGATGGGATTCCTACTTTCAGTGAAGCTAGGTAAACACAAGAGTAGAAGGGTGCGATCAGAAAAGCCTAGTCAGTCCAATATATCCTACATTGCATCTGTATTTTGCTTTATTGGACATATAACAAGCTCATAAATTTAATTCCAATATATTCAACACCAATAAACCTATTGAGAGAAAATCCCAGTTACGTTTGTCCTCATATCTCAGCTTTGGGATGAGATAGGCTGAAAATAATCACACCTTTGTGTAAGTCAGGACCTGCCTAATCAACACCGTGAGTTTGGAAGAAATCTGAGACGGTCAAAAATTGAGTCTAAAAAAACACAAAGGGGTACCCCTTAGTGTTTTTTTGGGTGAAATATGTGACCTCCTCAGATCTTCTTCAAACCCACAACGTGTGTCAGAGAGGTCCTGACAAAGACAGTGGTGTGGTAATTGTTGCCCTACCACATCCCAAAGCTAAGATATAGGGACATGTTGTGCTGCATAAAATGTATAACTGTAAATTTCATGATGGGATTCCTACTTCCAGTGAAGCTAGGTAAACACATGAGTAGAAGGGTGCGATCAGAAAAGCCTAGTCAGTCCAACATATCCTACATTGCATCTGTATTTTGCTTTATTGGACGTATAAAAAGCTCATAAATTTAATTCCAATATATTCAACACCAATAAACCTATTGAGAGAAAATCCCAGTTACGTTAGTCCTCATATCTCAGATTTTGGATGAGATAGGCTGAAAATAATCATACCTTTGTGTAAGTCAGGACCTGCTTAATCAACATCGTGAGTTTGGAAGAAATCTGAGACGGTCAAAAATTTAGTCTAAAAAAACACAAAGGGGTACCCCTTAGTGTTTTTTTTTTTTGCGTGAAATTTGTGACCTCCTCATATCTTCTTCAAACCCACACCGTGTGTCAGGGAGGTCCTGACAAAGACAGTGGTGTGGTAATTGTTGCCCTACCACATCCCAAAGCTGAGATATAGGGACATGTTGTGCTGCATAAAATGTATAACTGTAAATTTCATGATGGGATTCCTACGTCCAGTGAAGCTAGGTAAACACATGAGTAGAAGGGTGCGATCAGAAAAGCCTAGTCAGTCCAATATATCCTACATTGCATCAGTATTTTGCTTTATTGGACGTATAACAAGCTCATAAATTTAATTCCAATATATTCAACACCAATAAATCTATTGAGAGAAAATCGCAGTTATGTTAGTCCTCATATCTCAGATTTTGTATGACATAGGCTGAAAATAATCACACCTTTGTGTAAGTCAGGACCTGCTTAATCAACATCGTGAGTTTGGAAGAAATCTGAGACGGTCAAAAATTTAGTCTAAAAAAACACAAAGGGGTACCCCTTAGTGTTTTTTTTTTTGCGTGAAATATGTGACCTCCTCATATCTTCTTCAAACCCACACCGTGTGTCAGGGAGGTCCTGACGAAGACAGTGGTGTGGTAATTGTTGCCCTACCACATCCCAAAGCTGAGATATAGGGACATGTTTTTCTGCATAAAATGTATAACTATAAATTTCATGATGGGATTCCTACTTCCAGTGAAGCTAGGTAAACACAAGAGTAGAAGGGTGCGATCAGAAAAGCCTAGTCAGTCCAATATATCCTACATTGCATCTGTATTTTGCTTTATTGGACATATAACAAGCTCATAAATTTAATTCCAATATATTCAACACCAATAAACCTATTGAGAGAAAATCCCAGTTAAGTTTGTCCTCATATCTCAGCTTTGGGATGAGATAGGCTGAAAATAATCACACCTTTGTGTAAGTCAGGACCTGCCTAATCAACACCATGAGTTTGGAAGAAATCTGAGACGGTCAAAAATTGAGCCTAAAAAAACACAAAGGGGTACCCCTTAGTGTTTTTTTGGGTGAAATATGTGACCTCCTCAGATCTTCTTCAAACCCACACTGTGTGTCAGAAAGGTCCTGACAAAGACAGTGGTGTGGTAATTGTTGCCCTACCACATCCCAAAGCTGAGATATAGGGACATGTTTTGCTGCATAAAATGTATAACTGTAAATTTCATGATGGGATTCCTACTTCCAGTGAAGCTAGGTAAACACAAGAGTAGAAGGGTGCGATCAGAAAAGCCTAGTCAGTCCAATATATCCTACATTGCATCTGTATTTTGCTTTATTGGACATATAACAAGCTCATAAATTTAATTCCAATATATTCAACACCAATAAACCTATTGAGAGAAAATCCCAGTTAAGTTTGTCCTCATATCTCAGATTTTGGATGAGATAGGCTGAAAATAATCACACCTTTGTGTAAGTCAGGACCTGCTTAATCAACATCGTGAGTTTGGAAGAAATCTGAGACGGTCAAAAATTTAGTCTAAATTAAGTCTAAATTTAGTCTAAATGACTAAGTCTAAGTCTAAATTTAGTCTAAATTAGTGTTTTTTTTAGGTGAAATATGTGACCTCTTCAGACCTTCTTCTAACCCACACCGTGTGTCAGGGAGGTCCTGATGAAGACAGTGGTGTGGTAATTGTTGCCCTACCACATCCCAAAGCTGAGATATAGGGACATGTTGTGCTGCATAAAATGTATAACTGTAATTTTCATGATGGGATTCCTACGTCCAGTGAAGCTAGGTAAACACATGAGTAGAAGGGTGCGATCAGCAAAGCCTAGTCAGTCCAATATATCCTACATTGCATCAGTATTTTGCTTTATTGGACGAATAACAAGCTCATAAATTTAATTCCAATATATTCAACACCAATAAACCTATTGAGAGAAAATCCCAGTTATGTTAGTCCTCATATCTCAGATTTTATATGAGATAGGCTGAAAATAATCACACCTTTGTGTAAGTCAGAGTCTGCTTAATCAACATCGTAAGTTTGGAAGAAATCTGAGACGGTCAAAAATTTAGTCTAAAAAAACACAAAGGGGTACCCCTTAGTGTTTTTTTTTGGGTGAAATATGTGACCTCCTCAGATCTGCTTCAAACTCAAACCATGTGTCAGGGAGGATCTTACGAAGACAGTGTTTTGGTAATTATTGCCCTACCACATCCCAAAGCTGAGATATAGGGACATGTTGTGCTGCATAAAATGTATAACTGTAAATTTCATGATGGGATTCCTACGTCCAGTGAATCTAGGTAAACACATGAGTAGAAGGGTGCGATCAGAAAAGCCTAGTCAGTCCAATATATCCTACATTGCATCAGTATTTTGCTTTATTGGACGTATAACAAGCTCATAAATTTAATTCCAATATATTCAACACCAATAAACCTATTGAGAGAAAATCCCAGTTACGTTAGTCCTCATATCTCAGATTTTGGATGAGATAGGCTGAAAATAATCACACCTTTGTGTAAGTCAGGACCTGCTTAATCAACATCGTGAGTTTGGAAGAAATCTGAGACGGTCAAAAATTTAGTCTAAATTAAGTCTAAATTTAGTCTAAATGACTAAGTCTAAGTCTAAATTTAGTCTAAATTAGTGTTTTTTTTAGGTGAAATATGTGACCTCTTCAGATCTTCTTCTAACCCACACCGTGTGTCAGGGAGGTCCTGATGAAGACAGTGGTGTGGTAATTGTTGCCCTACCACATCCCAAAGCTGAGATATAGGGACATGTTGTGCTGCATAAAATGTATAACTGTAATTTTCATGATGGGATTACTACGTCCAGTGAAGCTAGGTAAACACATGAGTAGAAGGGTGCGATCAGCAAAGCCTAGTCAGTCCAATATATCCTACATTGCATCAGTATTTTGCTTTATTGGACGAATAACAAGCTCATAAATTTAATTCCAATATATTCAACACCAATAAACCTATTGAGAGAAAATCCCAGTTATGTTAGTCCTCATATCTCAGATTTTATATGAGATAGGCCGAAAATCCTAGATACGTTAGTCCTCATATCTCAGCTATGGGATGAGATAGGCTGAAATTAATTACGCCCCTGTGTAAGTCAGGACCTACTCAATCAACATCGTGAGTTTGGAAGAAATCTGAGACGGTCAAAAATTTAGTCTAAAAAACACAAAGGGGTACCCCTTAGTGTTTTTTTGGGTGAAATATGTGACCTCCTCATATCTTCTTCAAACCCACACCGTGTGTCAGGGAGGTCCTGAGGAAGACAGTGGTGTGGTAATTGTTGCCCTACCACATCCCAAAGCTGAGATATAGGGACATGTTGCGCTGCATAAAATGTATAACTGTAAATTTCATGATGGGATTCCTACTTCCAGTGAAGCTAGGTAAACCCATGAGTAGAAGGGTGCAATCAGAAAATCCTAGTCAGTCCAATATATCCTACACTGCATCTGTATTTTGCTTTATTGGACGTATAACAAGTTCATTCATTTAGATCCAATATATTCAACACCAATAAACCAATTGAGAGAAAATCCCAGTTACGTAAGTCCTCATATCTCAGCTTTGGGATGAGATATACTGAAAATAATCACACCCCTGTGTATGTCAGGACCTGCTTAATCAACATCGTGAGTTTGAAAGAAATCTGAGACGGTCAACAGTTTAGTCTAAAAAAACACAAAGGGGTACCCCTTAGTGTTTTTTTGGGTGAAATATGTGACCTCCTCATATCTTCTTCAAACTCACACCGTGTGTCAGGGAGGTCCTGACAAAGACAGTGGTGTGGTAATTGTTGCCCTACCACATCCCGAAGCTGAGATATAGGGATATGTTCTGCTGCATAAAATGTATAACTGTAAATTTCATGATGGGATTCCTTTGTCCAGTGAAGCTAGGTAAACACATGAGTAGAAGGGTGCGATCAGAAAAGCCTAGTCAGTCCAATATATCCTACATTGCATCTGTATTTTGCTTTATTGGACGAATAACAAGCTCATAATTTAATTCCAACACCAATAAACCTATTGAGAGAAAATCCCAGTTACGTTAGTCCTCATATCTCAGATTTTGGATGAGATAGGCTGAAAATAATCACACCTTTGTGTAAGTCAGGACCTGCTTAATCAACATCGTGAGTTTGGAAGAAATCTGAGACGGTCAAAAATTTAGTCTAAAAAAACACAAAGGGGTACCCCTTAGTGTTTTTTTTGGGTGAATTATGTGACCTCTTCAGATCTTCTTCTAACCCACACAGTGTGTCAGGGAGGTCCTGACGAAGACAGTGGTGTGGTAATTGTTGCCCTACCACATCCCAAAGCTGAGATATAGGGACATGTTTTACTGCATAAAATGTATAACTGTAAATTTCATGATGGGATTCCTACGTCCAGTGAAGCTAGGTAAACACATGAGTAGAAGGGTGCGATCAGAAAAGCCTAGTCAGTCCAATATATCCTACATTGCATCTGTATTTTGCTTTATTGGACGTATAACAAGCTCATAAATTTAAATCCAATATATTCAACACCAATAAACCTATTGAGAGAAAATCCCAGTTACGTTAGTCCTCATATCTCAGATTCTGGATGAGATAGGCTGAAAATAATCACACCTTTGTGTAAGTCAGGACCTGCTTAATCAACATCGTGAGTTTGGAAGAAATCTGAGATGGTCAAAAATTTAGTCTAAAAAAACACAAAGGGGTACCCCTTAGTGTTTTTTTTTGGGTGAAATATGTGACCTCTTCAGATCTTCTTCTAACCCACACCGTGTGTCAGGGAGGTCCTGACGAAGACAGTGGTGTGGTAATTGTTGCCCTACCACATCCCAAAGCTGAGATATAGGGACATGTTGTGCTGCATAAAATGTATAACTGTAAATTTCATGATGGGATTCCTACGTCCAGTGAAGCTAGGTAAACACATGAGTAGAAGGGTGCGATCAGAAAAGCCTAGTCAGTCCAATATATCCTACATTGCATCTGTATTTTGCTTTATTGGACGTATAACAAGCTCATAAATTTAAATCCAATATATTCAACACCAGTAAACCTATTGAGAGAAAATCCCAGTTACGTTAGTCCTCATATCTCAGATTTTGGATGAGATAGGCTGAAAATAATCACACCTTTGTGTAAGTCAGAACCTGCTTAATCAACATCGTGAGTTTGGAAGAAATCTGAGACGGTCAAAAATTTAGTCTAAAAAAACACAAAGGGGTACCCCTTAGTGTTTTTTTGGGTAAAATATGTGACCTCCTCATATCTTCTTCTAACCCACACCGTGTGTCAGGGAGGTCCTGATGAAGACAGTGGTGTGGTAATTGTTGCACTACCACATCCCAAAGCTGAGATATAGGGACATGTTTTACTGCATAAAATGTATAACTGTAAATTTCATGATGGGATTCCTACGTCCAGTGAAGCTAGGTAAACACATGAGTCGAAGGGTGCGATCAGAAAAGCTTAGTCAGTCCAATATATCCTACATTGCATCTGTATTTTGCTTTATTGGACATATAACAAGCTCATAAATTTAAATCCAATATATTCAACACCAATAAACCTATTGAGAGAAAATCGCAGTTATGTTAGTCCTCATATCTCAGATTTTGTATGAGATAGGCTGAAAATAATCACACCTTTGTGTAAGTCAGAACCTGCTTAATCAACATTGTGAGTTTGGAAGAAATCTGAGACGGTCAAAAATTTAGTCTAAAAAAAAACAAAGGGGTACCCCTTAGTGTTTTTTTTTTTTGGGTGACATATGTGACCTCCTCATATCTTCTTCAAACCCACACCATGTGTCAGGGAGGTCCTGACAAAGACAGTGGTGTGGTATATGTTGCCCTACCACATCCCAATGCTGAGATATAGGGACATGTTGTGCTGCATAAAATGTATAACTGTAAATTTCATGATGGGATTCCTACGTCCAGTGAAGCTAGGTAAACACATGAGTAGAAGGGTGCGATCAGAAAAGCCTAGTCAGTCCAATATATCCTACATTGCATCAGTATTTTGCTTTATTGGACGTATAACAAGCTCATAAATTTAATTCCAATATATTCAACACCAATAAATCTATTGAGAGAAAATCGCAGTTATGTTAGTCCTCATATCTCAGATTTTGTATGACATAGGCTGAAAATAATCACACCTTTGTGTAAGTCAGGACCTGCTTAATCAACATCGTGAGTTTGGAAGAAATCTGAGACGGTCAAAAATTTAGTCTAAAAAAACACAAAGGGGTACCCCTTAGTGTTTTTTTTTTTGCGTGAAATATGTGACCTCCTCATATCTTCTTCAAACCCACACCGTGTGTCAGGGAGGTCCTGACGAAGACAGTGGTGTGGTAATTGTTGCCCTACCACATCCCAAAGCTGAGATATAGGGACATGTTTTGCTGCATAAAATGTATAACTGTAAATTTCATGATGGGATTTCTACGTCCAGTGAATCTAGGTAAACACATGAGTAGAAGGGTGCGATCAGAAAAGCCTAGTCAGTCCAATATATCCTACATTGCATCAGTATTTTGCTTTATTGGACGTATAACAAGCTCATAAATTTAATTCCAATATATTCAACACCAATAAACCTATTGAGAGAAAATCCCAGTTACGTTAGTCCTCATATCTCAGATTTTGGATGAGATAGGCTGAAAATAATCACACCTTTGTGTAAGTCAGGACCTGCTTAATCAACATCGTGAGTTTGGAAGAAATCTGAGACGGTCAAAAATTTAGTCTAAATTAAGTCTAAATTTAGTCTAAATGACTAAGTCTAAGTCTAAATTTAGTCTAAATTAGTGTTTTTTTTAGGTGAAATATGTGACCTCTTCAGACCTTCTTCTAACCCACACCGTGTGTCAGGGAGGTCCTGATGAAGACAGTGGTGTGGTAATTGTTGCCCTACCACATCCCAAAGCTGAGATATAGGGACATGTTGTGCTGCATAAAATGTATAACTGTAATTTTCATGATGGGATTCCTACGTCCAGTGAAGCTAGGTAAACACATGAGTAGAAGGGTGCGATCAGCAAAGCCTAGTCAGTCCAATATATCCTACATTGCATCAGTATTTTGCTTTATTGGACGAATAACAAGCTCATAAATTTAATTCCAATATATTCAACACCAATAAACCTATTGAGAGAAAATCCCAGTTATGTTAGTCCTCATATCTCAGATTTTATATGAGATAGGCTGAAAATAATCACACCTTTGTGTAAGTCAGAGTCTGCTTAATCAACATCGTAAGTTTGGAAGAAATCTGAGACGGTCAAAAATTTAGTCTAAAAAAACACAAAGGGGTACCCCTTAGTGTTTTTTTTTGGGTGAAATATGTGACCTCCTCAGATCTGCTTCAAACTCAAACCATGTGTCAGGGAGGATCTTACGAAGACAGTGTTTTGGTAATTATTGCCCTACCACATCCCAAAGCTGAGATATAGGGACATGTTGTGCTGCATAAAATGTATAACTGTAAATTTCATGATGGGATTCCTACGTCCAGTGAATCTAGGTAAACACATGAGTAGAAGGGTGCGATCAGAAAAGCCTAGTCAGTCCAATATATCCTACATTGCATCAGTATTTTGCTTTATTGGACGTATAACAAGCTCATAAATTTAATTCCAATATATTCAACACCAATAAACCTATTGAGAGAAAATCCCAGTTACGTTAGTCCTCATATCTCAGATTTTGGATGAGATAGGCTGAAAATAATCACACCTTTGTGTAAGTCAGGACCTGCTTAATCAACATCGTGAGTTTGGAAGAAATCTGAGACGGTCAAAAATTTAGTCTAAATTAAGTCTAAATTTAGTCTAAATGACTAAGTCTAAGTCTAAATTTAGTCTAAATTAGTGTTTTTTTTAGGTGAAATATGTGACCTCTTCAGATCTTCTTCTAACCCACACCGTGTGTCAGGGAGGTCCTGATGAAGACAGTGGTGTGGTAATTGTTGCCCTACCACATCCCAAAGCTGAGATATAGGGACATGTTGTGCTGCATAAAATGTATAACTGTAATTTTCATGATGGGATTACTACGTCCAGTGAAGCTAGGTAAACACATGAGTAGAAGGGTGCGATCAGCAAAGCCTAGTCAGTCCAATATATCCTACATTGCATCAGTATTTTGCTTTATTGGACGAATAACAAGCTCATAAATTTAATTCCAATATATTCAACACCAATAAACCTATTGAGAGAAAATCCCAGTTATGTTAGTCCTCATATCTCAGATTTTATATGAGATAGGCCGAAAATCCTAGATACGTTAGTCCTCATATCTCAGCTATGGGATGAGATAGGCTGAAATTAATTACGCCCCTGTGTAAGTCAGGACCTACTCAATCAACATCGTGAGTTTGGAAGAAATCTGAGACGGTCAAAAATTTAGTCTAAAAAACACAAAGGGGTACCCCTTAGTGTTTTTTTGGGTGAAATATGTGACCTCCTCATATCTTCTTCAAACCCACACCGTGTGTCAGGGAGGTCCTGAGGAAGACAGTGGTGTGTTAATTGTTGCCCTACCACATCCCAAAGCTGAGATATAGGGACATGTTGCGCTGCATAAAATGTATAACTGTAAATTTCATGATGGGATTCCTACTTCCAGTGAAGCTAGGTAAACACGAGAGTAGAAGGGTGTGATCAGAAAAGCCTAGTCAGTCCAATATATCCTACACTGCATCTGTATTTTGCTTTATTGGACGTATAACAAGTTCATTCATTTAGATCCAATATATTCAACACCAATAAACCTATTGAGAGAAAATCCCAGTTACGTAAGTCCTCATATCTCAGCTTTGGGATGAGATATACTGAAAATAATCACACCCCTGTGTATGTCAGGACCTGCTTAATCAACATCGTGAGTTTGAAAGAAATCTGAGACGGTCAACAGTTTAGTCTAAAAAAACACAAAGGGGTACCCCTTAGTGTTTTTTTGGGTGAAATATGTGACCTCCTCATATCTTCTTCAAACCCACACCGTGTGTCAGGGAGGTCCTGAGGAAGACAGTGGTGTGGTAATTGTTGCCCTACCACATCCCAAAGCTGAGATATAGGGACATGTTGCGCTGCATAAAATGTATAACTGTAAATTTCATGATGGGATTCCTACTTCCAGTGAAGCTAGGTAAACCCATGAGTAGAAGGGTGCAATCAGAAAATCCTAGTCAGTCCAATATATCCTACACTGCATCTGTATTTTGCTTTATTGGACGTATAACAAGTTCATTCATTTAGATCCAATATATTCAACACCAATAAACCTATTGAGAGAAAATCCCAGTTACGTAAGTCCTCATATCTCAGCTTTGGGATGAGATATACTGAAAATAATCACACCCCTGTGTATGTCAGGACCTGCTTAATCAACATCGTGAGTTTGAAAGAAATCTGAGACGGTCAACAGTTTAGTCTAAAAAAACACAAAGGGGTACCCCTTAGTGTTTTTTTGGGTGAAATATGTGACCTCCTCATATCTTCTTCAAACTCACACCGTGTGTCAGGGAGGTCCTGACAAAGACAGTGGTGTGGTAATTGTTGCCCTACCACATCCCGAAGCTGAGATATAGGGATATGTTCTGCTGCATAAAATGTATAACTGTAAATTTCATGATGGGATTCCTTTGTCCAGTGAAGCTAGGTAAACACATGAGTAGAAGGGTGCGATCAGAAAAGCCTAGTCAGTCCAATATATCCTACATTGCATCTGTATTTTGCTTTATTGGACGAATAACAAGCTCATAATTTAATTCCAACACCAATAAACCTATTGAGAGAAAATCCCAGTTACGTTAGTCCTCATATCTCAGATTTTGGATGAGATAGGCTGAAAATAATCACACCTTTGTGTAAGTCAGGACCTGCTTAATCAACATCGTGAGTTTGGAAGAAATCTGAGACGGTCAAAAATTTAGTCTAAAAAAACACAAAGGGGTACCCCTTAGTGTTTTTTTTGGGTGAATTATGTGACCTCTTCAGATCTTCTTCTAACCCACACAGTGTGTCAGGGAGGTCCTGACGAAGACAGTGGTGTGGTAATTGTTGCCCTACCACATCCCAAAGCTGAGATATAGGGACATGTTTTACTGCATAAAATGTATAACTGTAAATTTCATGATGGGATTCCTACGTCCAGTGAAGCTAGGTAAACACATGAGTAGAAGGGTGCGATCAGAAAAGCCTAGTCAGTCCAATATATCCTACATTGCATCTGTATTTTGCTTTATTGGACGTATAACAAGCTCATAAATTTAAATCCAATATATTCAACACCAATAAACCTATTGAGAGAAAATCCCAGTTACGTTAGTCCTCATATCTCAGATTCTGGATGAGATAGGCTGAAAATAATCACACCTTTGTGTAAGTCAGGACCTGCTTAATCAACATCGTGAGTTTGGAAGAAATCTGAGATGGTCAAAAATTTAGTCTAAAAAAACACAAAGGGGTACCCCTTAGTGTTTTTTTTTGGGTGAAATATGTGACCTCTTCAGATCTTCTTCTAACCCACACCGTGTGTCAGGGAGGTCCTGACGAAGACAGTGGTGTGGTAATTGTTGCCCTACCACATCCCAAAGCTGAGATATAGGGACATGTTGTGCTGCATAAAATGTATAACTGTAAATTTCATGATGGGATTCCTACGTCCAGTGAAGCTAGGTAAACACATGAGTAGAAGGGTGCGATCAGAAAAGCCTAGTCAGTCCAATATATCCTACATTGCATCTGTATTTTGCTTTATTGGACGTATAACAAGCTCATAAATTTAAATCCAATATATTCAACACCAGTAAACCTATTGAGAGAAAATCCCAGTTACGTTAGTCCTCATATCTCAGATTTTGGATGAGATAGGCTGAAAATAATCACACCTTTGTGTAAGTCAGAACCTGCTTAATCAACATCGTGAGTTTGGAAGAAATCTGAGACGGTCAAAAATTTAGTCTAAAAAAACACAAAGGGGTACCCCTTAGTGTTTTTTTGGGTAAAATATGTGACCTCCTCATATCTTCTTCTAACCCACACCGTGTGTCAGGGAGGTCCTGATGAAGACAGTGGTGTGGTAATTGTTGCACTACCACATCCCAAAGCTGAGATATAGGGACATGTTTTACTGCATAAAATGTATAACTGTAAATTTCATGATGGGATTCCTACGTCCAGTGAAGCTAGGTAAACACATGAGTCGAAGGGTGCGATCAGAAAAGCTTAGTCAGTCCAATATATCCTACATTGCATCTGTATTTTGCTTTATTGGACATATAACAAGCTCATAAATTTAAATCCAATATATTCAACACCAATAAACCTATTGAGAGAAAATCGCAGTTATGTTAGTCCTCATATCTCAGATTTTGTATGAGATAGGCTGAAAATAATCACACCTTTGTGTAAGTCAGAACCTGCTTAATCAACATTGTGAGTTTGGAAGAAATCTGAGACGGTCAAAAATTTAGTCTAAAAAAAAACAAAGGGGTACCCCTTAGTGTTTTTTTTTTTTGGGTGACATATGTGACCTCCTCATATCTTCTTCAAACCCACACCATGTGTCAGGGAGGTCCTGACAAAGACAGTGGTGTGGTATATGTTGCCCTACCACATCCCAATGCTGAGATATAGGGACATGTTGTGCTGCATAAAATGTATAACTGTAAATTTCATGATGGGATTCCTACGTCCAGTGAAGCTAGGTAAACACATGAGTGGAAGGGTGCGATCAGAAAAGCCTAGTCAGTCCAATATATCCTACATTGCATCTGTATTTTGCTTTATTGGACGTATAACAAGCTCATAAATTTAAATCCAATATATTCAACACCAGTAAACCTATTGAGAGAAAATCCCAGTTACGTTAGTCCTCATATCTCAGATTTTGGATGAGATAGGCTGAAAATAATCACACCTTTGTGTAAGTCAGAACCTGCTTAATCAACATCGTGAGTTTGGAAGAAATCTGAGATGGTCAAAAATTTAGTCTAAAAAAACACAAAGGGGTACCCCTTAGTGTTTTTTTTTGGGTGAAATATGTGACCTCTTCAGATCTTCTTCTAACCCACACCGTGTGTCAGGGAGGTCCTGACGAAGACAGTGGTGTGGTAATTGTTGCCCTACCACATCCCAAAGCTGAGATATAGGGACATGTTGTGCTGCATAAAATGTATAACTGTAAATTTCATGATGGGATTCCTACGTCCAGTGAAGCTAGGTAAACACATGAGTAGAAGGGTGCGATCAGAAAAGCCTAGTCAGTCCAATATATCCTACATTGCATCTGTATTTTGCTTTATTGGACGTATAACAAGCTCATAAATTTAAATCCAATATATTCAACACCAGTAAACCTATTGAGAGAAAATCCCAGTTACGTTAGTCCTCATATCTCAGATTTTGGATGAGATAGGCTGAAAATAATCACACCTTTGTGTAAGTCAGAACCTGCTTAATCAACATCGTGAGTTTGGAAGAAATCTGAGACGGTCAAAAATTTAGTCTAAAAAAACACAAAGGGGTACCCCTTAGTGTTTTTTTGGGTAAAATATGTGACCTCCTCATATCTTCTTCTAACCCACACCGTGTGTCAGGGAGGTCCTGATGAAGACAGTGGTGTGGTAATTGTTGCACTACCACATCCCAAAGCTGAGATATAGGGACATGTTTTACTGCATAAAATGTATAACTGTAAATTTCATGATGGGATTCCTACGTCCAGTGAAGCTAGGTAAACACATGAGTCGAAGGGTGCGATCACAAAAGCTTAGTCAGTCCAATATATCCTACATTGCATCTGTATTTTGCTTTATTGGACATATAACAAGCTCATAAATTTAAATCCAATATATTCAACACCAATAAACCTATTGAGAGAAAATCGCAGTTATGTTAGTCCTCATATCTCAGATTTTGTATGAGATAGGCTGAAAATAATCACACCTTTGTGTAAGTCAGAACCTGCTTAATCAACATTGTGAGTTTGGAAGAAATCTGAGACGGTCAAAAATTTAGTCTAAAAAAAAACAAAGGGGTACCCCTTAGTGTTTTTTTTTTTTGGGTGACATATGTGACCTCCTCATATCTTCTTCAAACCCACACCATGTGTCAGGGAGGTCCTGACAAAGACAGTGGTGTGGTATATGTTGCCCTACCACATCCCAAAGCTGAGATATAGGGACATGTTTTGCTGCATAAAATGTATAACTGTAAATTTCATGATGGGATTCCTACTTCCAGTGAAGCTAGGTAAACACAAGAGTAGAAGGGTGCGATCAGAAAAGCCTAGTCAGTCCAATATATCCTACATTGCATCTGTATTTTGCTTTATTGGACATATAACAAGCTCATAAATTTAATTCCAATATATTCAACACCAATAAACCTATTGAGAGAAAATCCCAGTTAAGTTTGTCCTCATATCTCAGCTTTGGGATGAGATAGGCTGAAAATAATCACACCTTTGTGTAAGTCAGGACCAGCCTAATCAACACCGTGAGTTTGGAAGAAATCTGAGACGGTCAAAAATTGAGTCTAAAAAAACACAAAGGGGTACCCCTTAGTGTTTTTTTGGGTGAAATATGTGACCTCCTCAGATCTTCTTCAAACCCACACCGTGTGTCAGGGTGGTCCTGACAAAGACAGTGGTGTGGTAATTGTTGCCCTACCACATCCCAAAGCTGAGATATAGGGACATGTTTTTCTGCATAAAATGTATAACTGTAAATTTCATGATGGGATTCCTACTTCCAGTGAAGCTAGGTAAACACAAGAGTAGAAGGGTGCGATCAGAAAAGCCTAGTCAGTCCAACATATCCTACATTGCATCTGTATTTTGCTTTATTGGACGTATAAAAAGCTCATAAATTTAATGCCAATATATTCAACACCAATAAACCTATTGAGAGAAATTCCCAGTTAAGTTTGTCCTCATATCTCAGCTTTGGGATGAGATAGGCTGAAAATAATCACACCTTTGTGTAAGTCAGGACTTGCCTAATCAACACCGTGAGTTTGGAAGAAATCTGAGACGGTCAAAAATTTAGTCTAAAAAACACAAATGGGTACCCCTTAGTGTTTTTTTTGGGTGAAATATGTGACCTCCTCAGCTCTTCTTCAAACCCACACTGTGTGTCAGAGAGGTCCTGACAAAGACAGTGGTGTGGTAATTGTTGCCCTACCACATCCCAAAGCTGAGATATAGGGACATGTTTTGCTGCATAAAATGTATAACTGTAAATTTCATGATGGGATTCCTACTTCCAGTGAAGCTAGGTAAACCCATGAGTAGAAGGGTGCGATCAGAAAAGCCTAGTCAGTCCAATATATCCTACATTGCATCTGTATTTTGCTTTATTGGACATATAACAAGCTCATAAATTTAATTCCAATATATTCAACACCAATAAACCTATTGAGAGAAAATCCCAGTTAAGTTTGTCCTCATATCTCAGCTTTGGGATGAGATAGGCTGAAAATAATCACACCTTTGTGTAAGTCAGGACCAGCCTAATCAACACCGTGAGTTTGGAAGAAATCTGAGACGGTCAAAAATTGAGTCTAAAAAAACACAAAGGGGTACCCCTTAGTGTTTTTTTGGGTGAAATATGTGACCTCCTCAGATCTTCTTCAAACCCACACCGTGTGTCAGGGTGGTCCTGACAAAGACAGTGGTGTGGTAATTGTTGCCCTACCACATCCCAAAGCTGAGATATAGGGACATGTTTTTCTGCATAAAATGTATAACTGTAAATTTCATGATGGGATTCCTACTTCCAGTGAAGCTAGGTAAACACAAGAGTAGAAGGGTGCGATCAGAAAAGCCTAGTCAGTCCAATATATCCTACATTGCATCTGTATTTTGCTTTATTGGACGTATAAAAAGCTCATAAATTTAATGCCAATATATTCAACACCAATAAACCTATTGAGAGAAATTCCCAGTTAAGTTTGTCCTCATATCTCAGCTTTGGGATGAGATAGGCTGAAAATAATCACACCTTTGTGTAAGTCAGGACTTGCCTAATCAACACGGTGAGTTTGGAAGAAATCTGAGACGGTCAAAAATTTAGTCTAAAAAACACAAATGGGTACCCCTTAGTGTTTTTTTTGGGTGAAATATGTGACCTCCTCAGCTCTTCTTCAAACCCACACCGTGTGTCAGAGAGGTCCTGACAAAGACAGTGGTGTGGTAATTGTTGCCCTACCACATCCCAAAGCTAAGATATAGGGACATGCTGTGCTGCATAAAATGTATAACTGTAAATTTCATGATGGGATTCCTACTTTCAGTGAAGCTAGGTAAACACAAGAGTAGAAGGGTGCGATCAGAAAAGCCTAGTCAGTCCAATATATCCTACATTGCATCTGTATTTTGCTTTATTGGACATATAACAAGCTCATAAATTTAATTCCAATATATTCAACACCAATAAACCTATTGAGAGAAAATCCCAGTTACGTTTGTCCTCATATCTCAGCTTTGGGATGAGATAGGCTGAAAATAATCACACCTTTGTGTAAGTCAGGACCTGCCTAATCAACACCGTGAGTTTGGAAGAAATCTGAGACGGTCAAAAATTGAGTCTAAAAAAACACAAAGGGGTACCCCTTAGTGTTTTTTTGGGTGAAATATGTGACCTCCTCAGATCTTCTTCAAACCCACAACGTGTGTCAGAGAGGTCCTGACAAAGACAGTGGTGTGGTAATTGTTGCCCTACCACATCCCAAAGCTAAGATATAGGGACATGTTGTGCTGCATAAAATGTATAACTGTAAATTTCATGATGGGATTCCTACTTCCAGTGAAGCTAGGTAAACACATGAGTAGAAGGGTGCGATCAGAAAAGCCTAGTCAGTCCAACATATCCTACATTGCATCTGTATTTTGCTTTATTGGACGTATAAAAAGCTCATAAATTTAATTCCAATATATTCAACACCAATAAACCTATTGAGAGAAAATCCCAGTTACGTTAGTCCTCATATCTCAGATTTTGGATGAGATAGGCTGAAAATAATCATACCTTTGTGTAAGTCAGGACCTGCTTAATCAACATCGTGAGTTTGGAAGAAATCTGAGACGGTCAAAAATTTAGTCTAAAAAAACACAAAGGGGTACCCCTTAGTGTTTTTTTTTTTTGCGTGAAATTTGTGACCTCCTCATATCTTCTTCAAACCCACACCGTGTGTCAGGGAGGTCCTGACAAAGACAGTGGTGTGGTAATTGTTGCCCTACCACATCCCAAAGCTGAGATATAGGGACATGTTGTGCTGCATAAAATGTATAACTGTAAATTTCATGATGGGATTCCTACGTCCAGTGAAGCTAGGTAAACACATGAGTAGAAGGGTGCGATCAGAAAAGCCTAGTCAGTCCAATATATCCTACATTGCATCAGTATTTTGCTTTATTGGACGTATAACAAGCTCATAAATTTAATTCCAATATATTCAACACCAATAAATCTATTGAGAGAAAATCGCAGTTATGTTAGTCCTCATATCTCAGATTTTGTATGACATAGGCTGAAAATAATCACACCTTTGTGTAAGTCAGGACCTGCTTAATCAACATCGTGAGTTTGGAAGAAATCTGAGACGGTCAAAAATTTAGTCTAAAAAAACACAAAGGGGTACCCCTTAGTGTTTTTTTTTTTGCGTGAAATATGTGACCTCCTCATATCTTCTTCAAACCCACACCGTGTGTCAGGGAGGTCCTGACGAAGACAGTGGTGTGGTAATTGTTGCCCTACCACATCCCAAAGCTGAGATATAAGGACATGTTTTGCTGCATAAAATGTATAACTGTAAATTTCATGATGGGATTTCTACGTCCAGTGAATCTAGGTAAACACATGAGTAGAAGGGTGCGATCAGAAAAGCCTAGTCAGTCCAATATATCCTACATTGCATCAGTATTTTGCTTTATTGGACGTATAACAAGCTCATAAATTTAATTCCAATATATTCAACACCAATAAACCTATTGAGAGAAAATCCCAGTTACGTTAGTCCTCATATCTCAGATTTTGGATGAGATAGGCTGAAAATAATCACACCTTTGTGTAAGTCAGGACCTGCTTAATCAACATCGTGAGTTTGGAAGAAATCTGAGACGGTCAAAAATTTAGTCTAAATTAAGTCTAAATTTAGTCTAAATGACTAAGTCTAAGTCTAAATTTAGTCTAAATTAGTGTTTTTTTTAGGTGAAATATGTGACCTCTTCAGATCTTCTTCTAACCCACACCGTGTGTCAGGGAGGTCCTGATGAAGACAGTGGTGTGGTAATTGTTGCCCTACCACATCCCAAAGCTGAGATATAGGGACATGTTGTGCTGCATAAAATGTATAACTGTAATTTTCATGATGGGATTCCTACGTCCAGTGAAGCTAGGTAAACACATGAGTAGAAGGGTGCGATCAGCAAAGCCTAGTCAGTCCAATATATCCTACATTGCATCAGTATTTTGCTTTATTGGACGAATAACAAGCTCATAAATTTAATTCCAATATATTCAACACCAATAAACCTATTGAGAGAAAATCCCAGTTATGTTAGTCCTCATATCTCAGATTTTATATGAGATAGGCTGAAAATAATCACACCTTTGTGTAAGTCAGAGTCTGCTTAATCAACATCGTAAGTTTGGAAGAAATCTGAGACGGTCAAAAATTTAGTCTAAAAAAACACAAAGGGGTACCCCTTAGTGTTTTTTTTTGGGTGAAATATGTGACCTCCTCAGATCTGCTTCAAACTCAAACCATGTGTCAGGGAGGATCTTACGAAGACAGTGTTTTGGTAATTATTGCCCTACCACATCCCAAAGCTGAGATATAGGGACATGTTGTGCTGCATAAAATGTATAACTGTAAATTTCATGATGGGATTCCTACGTCCAGTGAATCTAGGTAAACACATGAGTAGAAGGGTGCGATCAGAAAAGCCTAGTCAGTCCAATATATCCTACATTGCATCAGTATTTTGCTTTATTGGACGTATAACAAGCTCATAAATTTAATTCCAATATATTCAACACCAATAAACCTATTGAGAGAAAATCCCAGTTACGTTAGTCCTCATATCTCAGATTTTGGATGAGATAGGCTGAAAATAATCACACCTTTGTGTAAGTCAGGACCTGCTTAATCAACATCGTGAGTTTGGAAGAAATCTGAGACGGTCAAAAATTTAGTCTAAATTAAGTCTAAATTTAGTCTAAATGACTAAGTCTAAGTCTAAATTTAGTCTAAATTAGTGTTTTTTTTAGGTGAAATATGTGACCTCTTCAGATCTTCTTCTAACCCACACCGTGTGTCAGGGAGGTCCTGATGAAGACAGTGGTGTGGTAATTGTTGCCCTACCACATCCCAAAGCTGAGATATAGGGACATGTTGTGCTGCATAAAATGTATAACTGTAATTTTCATGATGGGATTCCTACGTCCAGTGAAGCTAGGTAAACACATGAGTAGAAGGGTGCGATCAGCAAAGCCTAGTCAGTCCAATATATCCTACATTGCATCAGTATTTTGCTTTATTGGACGAATAACAAGCTCATAAATTTAATTCCAATATATTCAACACCAATAAACCTATTGAGAGAAAATCCCAGTTATGTTAGTCCTCATATCTCAGATTTTATATGAGATAGGCTGAAAATAATCACACCTTTGTGTAAGTCAGAGTCTGCTTAATCAACATCGTAAGTTTGGAAGAAATCTGAGACGGTCAAAAATTTAGTCTAAAAAAACACAAAGGGGTACCCCTTAGTGTTTTTTTTTGGGTGAAATATGTGACCTCCTCAGATCTGCTTCAAACTCAAACCATGTGTCAGGGAGGATCTTACGAAGACAGTGTTTTGGTAATTATTGCCCTACCACATCCCAAAGCTGAGATATAGGGACATGTTGTGCTGCATAAAATGTATAACTGTAAATTTCATGATGGGATTCCTACGTCCAGTGAATCTAGGTAAACACATGAGTAGAAGGGTGCGATCAGAAAAGCCTAGTCAGTCCAATATATCCTACATTGCATCAGTATTTTGCTTTATTGGACGTATAACAAGCTCATAAATTTAATTCCAATATATTCAACACCAATAAACCTATTGAGAGAAAATCCCAGTTACGTTAGTCCTCATATCTCAGATTTTGGATGAGATAGGCTGAAAATAATCACACCTTTGTGTAAGTCAGGACCTGCTTAATCAACATCGTGAGTTTGGAAGAAATCTGAGACGGTCAAAAATTTAGTCTAAATTAAGTCTAAATTTAGTCTAAATGACTAAGTCTAAGTCTAAATTTAGTCTAAATTAGTGTTTTTTTTAGGTGAAATATGTGACCTCTTCAGATCTTCTTCTAACCCACACCGTGTGTCAGGGAGGTCCTGATGAAGACAGTGGTGTGGTAATTGTTGCCCTACCACATCCCAAAGCTGAGATATAGGGACATGTTGTGCTGCATAAAATGTATAACTGTAATTTTCATGATGGGATTCCTACGTCCAGTGAAGCTAGGTAAACACATGAGTAGAAGGGTGCGATCAGCAAAGCCTAGTCAGTCCAATATATCCTACATTGCATCAGTATTTTGCTTTATTGGACGAATAACAAGCTCATAAATTTAATTCCAATATATTCAACACCAATAAACCTATTGAGAGAAAATCCCAGTTATGTTAGTCCTCATATCTCAGATTTTATATGAGATAGGCCGAAAATCCTAGATACGTTAGTCCTCATATCTCAGCTATGGGATGAGATAGGCTGAAAATAATTACGCCCCTGTGTAAGTCAGGACCTACTCAATCAACATCGTGAGTTTGGAAGAAATCTGAGACGGTCAAAAATTTAGTCTAAAAAACACAAAGGGGTACCCCTTAGTGTTTTTTTGGGTGAAATATGTGACCTCCTCATATCTTCTTCAAACCCACACCGTGTGTCAGGGAGGTCCTGAGGAAGACAGTGGTGTGGTAATTGTTGCCCTACCACATCCCAAAGCTGAGATATAGGGACATGTTGCGCTGCATAAAATGTATAACTGTAAATTTCATGATGGGATTCCTACTTCCAGTGAAGCTAGGTAAACACGAGAGTAGAAGGGTGTGATCAGAAAAGCCTAGTCAGTCCAATATATCCTACACTGCATCTGTATTTTGCTTTATTGGACGTATAACAAGTTCATTCATTTAGATCCAATATATTCAACACCAATAAACCTATTGAGAGAAAATCCCAGTTACGTAAGTCCTCATATCTCAGCTTTGGGATGAGATATACTGAAAATAATCACACCCCTGTGTATGTCAGGACCTGCTTAATCAACATCGTGAGTTTGAAAGAAATCTGAGACGGTCAACAGTTTAGTCTAAAAAAACACAAAGGGGTACCCCTTAGTGTTTTTTTGGGTGAAATATGTGACCTCCTCATATCTTCTTCAAACCCACACCGTGTGTCAGGGAGGTCCTGAGGAAGACAGTGGTGTGGTAATTGTTGCCCTACCACATCCCAAAGCTGAGATATAGGGACATGTTGCGCTGCATAAAATGTATAACTGTAAATTTCATGATGGGATTCCTACTTCCAGTGAAGCTAGGTAAACCCATGAGTAGAAGGGTGCAATCAGAAAATCCTAGTCAGTCCAATATATCCTACACTGCATCTGTATTTTGCTTTATTGGACGTATAACAAGTTCATTCATTTAGATCCAATATATTCAACACCAATAAACCTATTGAGAGAAAATCCCAGTTACGTAAGTCCTCATATCTCAGCTTTGGGATGAGATATACTGAAAATAATCACACCCCTGTGTATGTCAGGACCTGCTTAATCAACATCGTGAGTTTGAAAGAAATCTGAGACGGTCAACAGTTTAGTCTAAAAAAACACAAAGGGGTACCCCTTAGTGTTTTTTTGGGTGAAATATGTGACCTCCTCATATCTTCTTCAAACTCACACCGTGTGTCAGGGAGGTCCTGACAAAGACAGTGGTGTGGTAATTGTTGCCCTACCACATCCCGAAGCTGAGATATAGGGATATGTTCTGCTGCATAAAATGTATAACTGTAAATTTCATGATGGGATTCCTTTGTCCAGTGAAGCTAGGTAAACACATGAGTAGAAGGGTGCGATCAGAAAAGCCTAGTCAGTCCAATATATCCTACATTGCATCTGTATTTTGCTTTATTGGACGAATAACAAGCTCATAATTTAATTCCAACACCAATAAACCTATTGAGAGAAAATCCCAGTTACGTTAGTCCTCATATCTCAGATTTTGGATGAGATAGGCTGAAAATAATCACACCTTTGTGTAAGTCAGGACCTGCTTAATCAACATCGTGAGTTTGGAAGAAATCTGAGACGGTCAAAAATTTAGTCTAAAAAAACACAAAGGGGTACCCCTTAGTGTTTTTTTTGGGTGAATTATGTGACCTCTTCAGATCTTCTTCTAACCCACACAGTGTGTCAGGGAGGTCCTGACGAAGACAGTGGTGTGGTAATTGTTGCCCTACCACATCCCAAAGCTGAGATATAGGGACATGTTTTACTGCATAAAATGTATAACTGTAAATTTCATGATGGGATTCCTACGTCCAGTGAAGCTAGGTAAACACATGAGTAGAAGGGTGCGATCAGAAAAGCCTAGTCAGTCCAATATATCCTACATTGCATCTGTATTTTGCTTTATTGGACGTATAACAAGCTCATAAATTTAAATCCAATATATTCAACACCAGTAAACCTATTGAGAGAAAATCCCAGTTACGTTAGTCCTCATATCTCAGATTTTGGATGAGATAGGCTGAAAATAATCACACCTTTGTGTAAGTCAGAACCTGCTTAATCAACATCGTGAGTTTGGAAGAAATCTGAGACGGTCAAAAATTTAGTCTAAAAAAACACAAAGGGGTACCCCTTAGTGTTTTTTTGGGTAAAATATGTGACCTCCTCAGATCTTCTTCTAACCCACACCGTGTGTCAGGGAGGTCCTGATGAAGACAGTGGTGTGGTAATTGTTGCACTACCACATCCCAAAGCTGAGATATAGGGACATGTTTTACTGCATAAAATGTATAACTGTAAATTTCATGATGGGATTCCTACGTCCAGTGAAGCTAGGTAAACACATGAGTCGAAGGGTGCGATCAGAAAAGCTTAGTCAGTCCAATATATCCTACATTGCATCTGTATTTTGCTTTATTGGACGTATAACAAGCTCATAAATTTAAATCCAATATATTCAACACCAATAAACCTATTGAGAGAAAATCCCAGTTACGTTAGTCCTCATATCTCAGATTCTGGATGAGATAGGCTGAAAATAATCACACCTTTGTGTAAGTCAGGACCTGCTTAATCAACATCGTGAGTTTGGAAGAAATCTGAGATGGTCAAAAATTTAGTCTAAAAAAACACAAAGGGGTACCCCTTAGTGTTTTTTTTTGGGTGAAATATGTGACCTCTTCAGATCTTCTTCTAACCCACACCGTGTGTCAGGGAGGTCCTGACGAAGACAGTGGTGTGGTAATTGTTGCCCTACCACATCCCAAAGCTGAGATATAGGGACATGTTGTGCTGCATAAAATGTATAACTGTAAATTTCATGATGGGATTCCTACGTCCAGTGAAGCTAGGTAAACACATGAGTAGAAGGGTGCGATCAGAAAAGCCTAGTCAGTCCAATATATCCTACATTGCATCTGTATTTTGCTTTATTGGACGTATAACAAGCTCATAAATTTAAATCCAATATATTCAACACCAGTAAACCTATTGAGAGAAAATCCCAGTTACGTTAGTCCTCATATCTCAGATTTTGGATGAGATAGGCTGAAAATAATCACACCTTTGTGTAAGTCAGAACCTGCTTAATCAACATCGTGAGTTTGGAAGAAATCTGAGACGGTCAAAAATTTAGTCTAAAAAAACACAAAGGGGTACCCCTTAGTGTTTTTTTGGGTAAAATATGTGACCTCCTCATATCTTCTTCTAACCCACACCGTGTGTCAGGGAGGTCCTGATGAAGACAGTGGTGTGGTAATTGTTGCACTACCACATCCCAAAGCTGAGATATAGGGACATGTTTTACTGCATAAAATGTATAACTGTAAATTTCATGATGGGATTCCTACGTCCAGTGAAGCTAGGTAAACACATGAGTCGAAGGGTGCGATCAGAAAAGCTTAGTCAGTCCAATATATCCTACATTGCATCTGTATTTTGCTTTATTGGACATATAACAAGCTCATAAATTTAAATCCAATATATTCAACACCAATAAACCTATTGAGAGAAAATCGCAGTTATGTTAGTCCTCATATCTCAGATTTTGTATGAGATAGGCTGAAAATAATCACACCTTTGTGTAAGTCAGAACCTGCTTAATCAACATTGTGAGTTTGGAAGAAATCTGAGACGGTCAAAAATTTAGTCTAAAAAAAAACAAAGGGGTACCCCTTAGTGTTTTTTTTTTTTGGGTGACATATGTGACCTCCTCATATCTTCTTCAAACCCACACCATGTGTCAGGGAGGTCCTGACAAAGACAGTGGTGTGGTATATGTTGCCCTACCACATCCCAATGCTGAGATATAGGGACATGTTGTGCTGCATAAAATGTATAACTGTAAATTTCATGATGGGATTCCTACGTCCAGTGAAGCTAGGTAAACACATGAGTAGAAGGGTGCGATCAGAAAAGCCTAGTCAGTCCAATATATCCTACATTGCATCTGTATTTTGCTTTATTGGACGTATAACAAGCTCATAAATTTAAATCCAATATATTCAACACCAGTAAACCTATTGAGAGAAAATCCCAGTTACGTTAGTCCTCATATCTCAGATTTTGGATGAGATAGGCTGAAAATAATCACACCTTTGTGTAAGTCAGAACCTGCTTAATCAACATCGTGAGTTTGGAAGAAATCTGAGACGGTCAAAAATTTAGTCTAAAAAAACACAAAGGGGTACCCCTTAGTGTTTTTTTGGGTAAAATATGTGACCTCCTCAGATCTTCTTCTAACCCACACCGTGTGTCAGGGAGGTCCTGATGAAGACAGTGGTGTGGTAATTGTTGCACTACCACATCCCAAAGCTGAGATATAGGGACATGTTTTACTGCATAAAATGTATAACTGTAAATTTCATGATGGGATTCCTACGTCCAGTGAAGCTAGGTAAACACATGAGTCGAAGGGTGCGATCAGAAAAGCTTAGTCAGTCCAATATATCCTACATTGCATCTGTATTTTGCTTTATTGGACATATAACAAGCTCATAAATTTAAATCCAATATATTCAACACCAATAAACCTATTGAGAGAAAATCGCAGTTATGTTAGTCCTCATATCTCAGATTTTGTATGAGATAGGCTGAAAATAATCACACCTTTGTGTAAGTCAGAACCTGCTTAATCAACATTGTGAGTTTGGAAGAAATCTGAGACGGTCAAAAATTTAGTCTAAAAAAAAACAAAGGGGTACCCCTTAGTGTTTTTTTTTTTTGGGTGACATATGTGACCTCCTCATATCTTCTTCAAACCCACACCATGTGTCAGGGAGGTCCTGACAAAGACAGTGGTGTGGTAATTGTTGCCCTACCACATCCCAAAGCTGAGATATAGGGACATGTTTTACTGCATAAAATGTATAACTGTAAATTTCATGATGGGATTCTTACGTCCAGTGAAGCTAGGTAAACACATGAGTAGAAGGGTGCGATCAGAAAAGCCTAGTCAGTCCAATATATCCTACATTGCATCTGTATTTTGCTTTATTGGACGTATAACAAGCTCATAAATTTAAATCCAATATATTCAACACCAATAAACCTATTGAGAGAAAATCCCAGTTACGTTAGTCCTCATATCTCAGATTTTGGATGAGATAGGCTGAAAATAATCACACCTTTGTGTAAGTCAGGACCTGCTTAATCAACATCGTGAGTTTGGAAGAAATCTGAGATGGTCAAAAATTTAGTCTAAAAAAACACAAAGGGGTACCCCTTAGTGTTTTTTTTTGGGTGAAATATGTGACCTCTTCAGATCTTCTTCTAACCCACACCGTGTGTCAGGGAGGTCCTGACGAAGACAGTGGTGTGGTAATTGTTGCCCTACCACATCCCAAAGCTGTGATATAGGGACATGTTGTGCTGCATAAAATGTATAACTGTAAATTTCATGATGGGATTCCTACGTCCAGTGAAGCTAGGTAAACACATGAGTAGAAGGGTGCGATCAGAAAAGCCTAGTCAGTCCAATATATCCTACATTGCATCTGTATTTTGCTTTATTGGACGTATAACAAGCTCATAAATTTAAATCCAATATATTCAACACCAGTAAACCTATTGAGAGAAAATCCCAGTTACGTTAGTCCTCATATCTCAGATTTTGGATGAGATAGGCTGAAAATAATCACACCTTTGTGTAAGTCAGAACCTGCTTAGTCAACATCGTGAGTTTGGAAGAAATCTGAGACGGTCAAAAATTTAGTCTAAAAAAACACAAAGGGGTACCCCTTAGTGTTTTTTTTGGGTAAAATATGTGACCTCCTCAGATCTTCTTCTAACCCACACCGTGAGTCAGGGAGGTCCTGATGAAGACAGTGGTGTGGTAATTGTTGCCCTACCACATCCCAAAGCTGAGATATAGGGACATGTTGTGCTGCATAAAATGTATAACTGTAAATTTCATGATGGGATTCCTACGTCCAGTGAAGCTAGGTAAACACATGAGTAGAAGGGTGTGATCAGAAGAGCCTAGTCAGTCCAATATATCCTACATTGAATCTGTACTTTGCTTTATTGGACGTATAACAAGCTCATAGTTTAATTCCAACACCAATAAACCTATTGAGAGAAAATCCCAGTTACGTTAGTCCTCATATCTCAGATTTTGGATGAGATAGGCTGAAAATAATCACACCTTTGTGTAAGTCAGGACCTGCTTAATCAACATCGTGAGTTTGGAAGAAATCTGAGACGGTCAAAAATTTAGTCTAAAAAAACACAAAGGGGTACCCCTTAGTGTTTTTTTTTTTTTTTGCGTGAAACGTGACCTCCTCATATCTTCTTCAAACCCACACCGTGTGTCAGAGAGGTCCTGACGAAGACAGTGTTGTGGTAATTTTTGCCCTACCACATCCCAAAGCTGAGATATAGGGACATGTTGTGCTGCATAAAATGTATAACTGTAAATTTCATGATGGGATTCCTACATCCAGTGAAGCTAGGTAAACACATGAGTAGAAGGGTGCGATCAGAAAAGCCTAGTCAGTCCAATATATCCTACATTGCATCTGTATTTTGCTTTATTGGACGTATAACAAGCTCATAATTTAATTCCAACACCAATAAACCTATTGAGAGAAAATCCCAGTTACGTTAGTCCTCATATCTCAGATTTTGTATGAGATAGGCTGAAAATAATCACACCTTTGTGTAAGTCAGAGTCTGCTTAATCAACATCGTGAGTTTGGAAGAAATCTGAGACGGTCAAAAATTTAGTCTAAAAAAACACAAAGGGGTACCCCTTAGTGTTTTTTTGGGTAAAATATGTGACCTCCTCAGATCTTCTTCTAACCCACACCGTGTGTCAGGGAGGTCCTGATGAAGACAGTGGTGTGGTAATTGTTGCACTACCACATCCCAAAGCTGAGATATAGGGACATGTTTTACTGCATAAAATGTATAACTGTAAATTTCATGATGGGATTCCTACGTCCAGTGAAGCTAGGTAAACACATGAGTCGAAGGGTGCGATCAGAAAAGCTTAGTCAGTCCAATATATCCTACATTGCATCTGTATTTTGCTTTATTGGACATATAACAAGCTCATAAATTTAAATCCAATGTATTCAACACCAATAAACCTATTGAGAGAAAATCGCAGTTATGTTAGTCCTCATATCTCAGATTTTGTATGAGATAGGCTGAAAATAATCACACCTTTGTGTATGTCAGAACCTGCTTAATCAACATTGTGAGTTTGGAAGAAATCTGAGACGGTCAAAAATTTAGTCTAAAAAAAAACAAAGGGGTACCCCGTAGTGTTTTTTTTTTTTGGGTGACATATGTGACCTCCTCATATCTTCTTCAAACCCACACCATGTGTCAGGGAGGTCCTGACAAAGACAGTGGTGTGGTATATGTTGCCCTACCACATCCCAAAGCTGAGATATAGGGACATGTTGTGCGGCATAAAATGTATAACTGTAAATTTCATGATGGGATTCCTACGTCCAGTGAAGCTAGGTAAACACATGAGTAGAAGGGTGCGATCAGAAAAGCCTAGTCAGTCCAATATATCCTACATTGCATCTGTATTTTGCTTTATTGGACGTATAACAAGCTCATAAATTTAAATCCAATATATTCAACACCAGTAAACCTATTGAGAGAAAATCCCAGTTACGTTAGTCCTCATATCTCAGATTTTGGATGAGATAGGCTGAAAATAATCACACCTTTGTGTAAGTCAGAACCTGCTTAATCAACATCGTGAGTTTGGAAGAAATCTGAGACGGTCAAAAATTTAGTCTAAAAAAACACAAAGGGGTACCCCTTAGTGTTTTTTTTGGGTGAAATATGTGACCTCTTCAGATCTTTTTCTAACCCACACAGTGTGTCAGGGAGGTCTTGACGAAGACAGTGGTGTGGTAATTGTTGCCCTACCACATCCCAAAGCTGAGATATAGGGACATGTTTTACTGCATAAAATGTATATCTGTAAATTTCATGATGGGATTCCTACGTCCAGTGAAGCTAGGTAAACACATGAGTAGAAGGGTGCAATCAGAAAAGCCTAGTCAGTCCAATATATCCTACATTACATCTGTATTTTGCTTTATTGGACATATAACAAGCTCATAAATTTAAATCCAATATATTCAACACCAATAAACCTATTGAGAGAAAATCCCAGTTACGTTAGTCCTCATATCTCAGATTTTGGATGAGATAGGCTGAAAATATTCACACCTTTGTGTAAGTCAGGACCTGCTTAATCAACATCGTGAGTTTGGAAGAAATCTGAGATGGTCAAAAATTTAGTCTAAAAAAACACAAAGGGGTACCCCTTAGTGTTTTTTTTTGGGTGAAATATGTGACCTCTTCAGATCTTCTTCTAACCCACACCGTGTGTCAGGGAGGTCCTGACGAAGACAGTGGTGTGGTAATTGTTGCCCTACCACATCCCAAAGCTGAGATATAGGGACATGTTGTGCTGCATAAAATGTATAACTGTAAATTTCATGATGGGATTCCTACGTGCAGTGAAGCTAGGTAAACACATGAGTAGAAGGGTGCGATCAGAAAAGCCTAGTCAGTCCAATATATCCTACATTGCATCTGTATTTTGCTTTATTGGACGTATAACAAGCTCATAAATTTAAATCCAATATATTCAACACCAATAAACCTATTGAGAGAAAATCCCAGTTACGTTAGTCCTCATATCTCAGATTCTGGATGAGATAGGCTGAAAATAATCACACCTTTGTGTAAGTCAGGACCTGCTTAATCAACATCGTGAGTTTGGAAGAAATCTGAGATGGTCAAAAATTTAGTCTAAAAAAACACAAAGGGGTACCCCTTAGTGTTTTTTTTTGGGTGAAATATGTGACCTCTTCAGATCTTCTTCTAACCCACACCGTGTGTCAGGGAGGTCCTGACGAAGACAGTGGTGTGGTAATTGTTGCCCTACCACATCCCAAAGCTGAGATATAGGGACATGTTGTGCTGCATAAAATGTATAACTGTAAATTTCATGATGGGATTCCTACGTCCAGTGAAGCTAGGTAAACACATGAGTAGAAGGGTGCGATCAGAAAAGCCTAGTCAGTCCAATATATCCTACATTGCATCTGTATTTTGCTTTATTGGACGTATAACAAGCTCATAAATTTAAATCCAATATATTCAACACCAGTAAACCTATTGAGAGAAAATCCCAGTTACGTTAGTCCTCATATCTCAGATTTTGGATGAGATAGGCTGAAAATAATCACACCTTTGTGTAAGTCAGAACCTGCTTAATCAACATCGTGAGTTTGGAAGAAATCTGAGACGGTCAAAAATTTAGTCTAAAAAAACACAAAGGGGTACCCCTTAGTGTTTTTTTGGGTAAAATATGTGACCTCCTCATATCTTCTTCTAACCCACACCGTGTGTCAGGGAGGTCCTGATGAAGACAGTGGTGTGGTAATTGTTGCACTACCACATCCCAAAGCTGAGATATAGGGACATGTTTTACTGCATAAAATGTATAACTGTAAATTTCATGATGGGATTCCTACGTCCAGTGAAGCTAGGTAAACACATGAGTCGAAGGGTGCGATCAGAAAAGCTTAGTCAGTCCAATATATCCTACATTGCATCTGTATTTTGCTTTATTGGACATATAACAAGCTCATAAATTTAAATCCAATATATTCAACACCAATAAACCTATTGAGAGAAAATCGCAGTTATGTTAGTCCTCATATCTCAGATTTTGTATGAGATAGGCTGAAAATAATCACACCTTTGTGTAAGTCAGAACCTGCTTAATCAACATTGTGAGTTTGGAAGAAATCTGAGACGGTCAAAAATTTAGTCTAAAAAAAAACAAAGGGGTACCCCTTAGTGTTTTTTTTTTTTGGGTGACATATGTGACCTCCTCATATCTTCTTCAAACCCACACCATGTGTCAGGGAGGTCCTGACAAAGACAGTGGTGTGGTATATGTTGCCCTACCACATCCCAATGCTGAGATATAGGGACATGTTGTGCTGCATAAAATGTATAACTGTAAATTTCATGATGGGATTCCTACGTCCAGTGAAGCTAGGTAAACACATGAGTAGAAGGGTGCGATCAGAAAAGCCTAGTCAGTCCAATATATCCTACATTGCATCTGTATTTTGCTTTATTGGACGTATAACAAGCTCATAAATTTAAATCCAATATATTCAACACCAGTAAACCTATTGAGAGAAAATCCCAGTTACGTTAGTCCTCATATCTCAGATTTTGGATGAGATAGGCTGAAAATAATCACACCTTTGTGTAAGTCAGAACCTGCTTAATCAACATCGTGAGTTTGGAAGAAATCTGAGACGGTCAAAAATTTAGTCTAAAAAAACACAAAGGGGTACCCCTTAGTGTTTTTTTGGGTAAAATATGTGACCTCCTCAGATCTTCTTCTAACCCACACCGTGTGTCAGGGAGGTCCTGATGAAGACAGTGGTGTGGTAATTGTTGCACTACCACATCCCAAAGCTGAGATATAGGGACATGTTTTACTGCATAAAATGTATAACTGTAAATTTCATGATGGGATTCCTACGTCCAGTGAAGCTAGGTAAACACATGAGTCGAAGGGTGCGATCAGAAAAGCTTAGTCAGTCCAATATATCCTACATTGCATCTGTATTTTGCTTTATTGGACATATAACAAGCTCATAAATTTAAATCCAATATATTCAACACCAATAAACCTATTGAGAGAAAATCGCAGTTATGTTAGTCCTCATATCTCAGATTTTGTATGAGATAGGCTGAAAATAATCACACCTTTGTGTAAGTCAGAACCTGCTTAATCAACATTGTGAGTTTGGAAGAAATCTGAGACGGTCAAAAATTTAGTCTAAAAAAAAACAAAGGGGTACCCCTTAGTGTTTTTTTTTTTTGGGTGACATATGTGACCTCCTCATATCTTCTTCAAACCCACACCATGTGTCAGGGAGGTCCTGACAAAGACAGTGGTGTGGTAATTGTTGCCCTACCACATCCCAAAGCTGAGATATAGGGACATGTTTTACTGCATAAAATGTATAACTGTAAATTTCATGATGGGATTCTTACGTCCAGTGAAGCTAGGTAAACACATGAGTAGAAGGGTGCGATCAGAAAAGCCTAGTCAGTCCAATATATCCTACATTGCATCTGTATTTTGCTTTATTGGACGTATAACAAGCTCATAAATTTAAATCCAATATATTCAACACCAATAAACCTATTGAGAGAAAATCCCAGTTACGTTAGTCCTCATATCTCAGATTTTGGATGAGATAGGCTGAAAATAATCACACCTTTGTGTAAGTCAGGACCTGCTTAATCAACATCGTGAGTTTGGAAGAAATCTGAGATGGTCAAAAATTTAGTCTAAAAAAACACAAAGGGGTACCCCTTAGTGTTTTTTTTTGGGTGAAATATGTGACCTCTTCAGATCTTCTTCTAACCCACACCGTGTGTCAGGGAGGTCCTGACGAAGACAGTGGTGTGGTAATTGTTGCCCTACCACATCCCAAAGCTGTGATATAGGGACATGTTGTGCTGCATAAAATGTATAACTGTAAATTTCATGATGGGATTCCTACGTCCAGTGAAGCTAGGTAAACACATGAGTAGAAGGGTGCGATCAGAAAAGCCTAGTCAGTCCAATATATCCTACATTGCATCTGTATTTTGCTTTATTGGACGTATAACAAGCTCATAAATTTAAATCCAATATATTCAACACCAGTAAACCTATTGAGAGAAAATCCCAGTTACGTTAGTCCTCATATCTCAGATTTTGGATGAGATAGGCTGAAAATAATCACACCTTTGTGTAAGTCAGAACCTGCTTAGTCAACATCGTGAGTTTGGAAGAAATCTGAGACGGTCAAAAATTTAGTCTAAAAAAACACAAAGGGGTACCCCTTAGTGTTTTTTTTGGGTAAAATATGTGACCTCCTCAGATCTTCTTCTAACCCACACCGTGAGTCAGGGAGGTCCTGATGAAGACAGTGGTGTGGTAATTGTTGCCCTACCACATCCCAAAGCTGAGATATAGGGACATGTTGTGCTGCATAAAATGTATAACTGTAAATTTCATGATGGGATTCCTACGTCCAGTGAAGCTAGGTAAACACATGAGTAGAAGGGTGTGATCAGAAAAGCCTAGTCAGTCCAATATATCCTACATTGAATCTGTACTTTGCTTTATTGGACGTATAACAAGCTCATAGTTTAATTCCAACACCAATAAACCTATTGAGAGAAAATCCCAGTTACGTTAGTCCTCATATCTCAGATTTTGGATGAGATAGGCTGAAAATAATCACACCTTTGTGTAAGTCAGGACCTGCTTAATCAACATCGTGAGTTTGGAAGAAATCTGAGACGGTCAAAAATTTAGTCTAAAAAAACACAAAGGGGTACCCCTTAGTGTTTTTTTTTTTTTTTGCGTGAAACGTGACCTCCTCATATCTTCTTCAAACCCACACCGTGTGTCAGAGAGGTCCTGACGAAGACAGTGTTGTGGTAATTTTTGCCCTACCACATCCCAAAGCTGAGATATAGGGACATGTTGTGCTGCATAAAATGTATAACTGTAAATTTCATGATGGGATTCCTACATCCAGTGAAGCTAGGTAAACACATGAGTAGAAGGGTGCGATCAGAAAAGCCTAGTCAGTCCAATATATCCTACATTGCATCTGTATTTTGCTTTATTGGACGTATAACAAGCTCATAATTTAATTCCAACACCAATAAACCTATTGAGAGAAAATCCCAGTTACGTTAGTCCTCATATCTCAGATTTTGTATGAGATAGGCTGAAAATAATCACACCTTTGTGTAAGTCAGAGTCTGCTTAATCAACATCGTGAGTTTGGAAGAAATCTGAGACGGTCAAAAATTTAGTCTAAAAAAACACAAAGGGGTACCCCTTAGTGTTTTTTTGGGTAAAATATGTGACCTCCTCAGATCTTCTTCTAACCCACACCGTGTGTCAGGGAGGTCCTGATGAAGACAGTGGTGTGGTAATTGTTGCACTACCACATCCCAAAGCTGAGATATAGGGACATGTTTTACTGCATAAAATGTATAACTGTAAATTTCATGATGGGATTCCTACGTCCAGTGAAGCTAGGTAAACACATGAGTCGAAGGGTGCGATCAGAAAAGCTTAGTCAGTCCAATATATCCTACATTGCATCTGTATTTTGCTTTATTGGACATATAACAAGCTCATAAATTTAAATCCAATGTATTCAACACCAATAAACCTATTGAGAGAAAATCGCAGTTATGTTAGTCCTCATATCTCAGATTTTGTATGAGATAGGCTGAAAATAATCACACCTTTGTGTATGTCAGAACCTGCTTAATCAACATTGTGAGTTTGGAAGAAATCTGAGACGGTCAAAAATTTAGTCTAAAAAAAAACAAAGGGGTACCCCGTAGTGTTTTTTTTTTTTGGGTGACATATGTGACCTCCTCATATCTTCTTCAAACCCACACCATGTGTCAGGGAGGTCCTGACAAAGACAGTGGTGTGGTATATGTTGCCCTACCACATCCCAAAGCTGAGATATAGGGACATGTTGTGCGGCATAAAATGTATAACTGTAAATTTCATGATGGGATTCCTACGTCCAGTGAAGCTAGGTAAACACATGAGTAGAAGGGTGCGATCAGAAAAGCCTAGTCAGTCCAATATATCCTACATTGCATCTGTATTTTGCTTTATTGGACGTATAACAAGCTCATAAATTTAAATCCAATATATTCAACACCAGTAAACCTATTGAGAGAAAATCCCAGTTACGTTAGTCCTCATATCTCAGATTTTGGATGAGATAGGCTGAAAATAATCACACCTTTGTGTAAGTCAGAACCTGCTTAATCAACATCGTGAGTTTGGAAGAAATCTGAGACGGTCAAAAATTTAGTCTAAAAAAACACAAAGGGGTACCCCTTAGTGTTTTTTTTGGGTGAAATATGTGACCTCTTCAGATCTTTTTCTAACCCACACAGTGTGTCAGGGAGGTCTTGACGAAGACAGTGGTGTGGTAATTGTTGCCCTACCACATCCCAAAGCTGAGATATAGGGACATGTTTTACTGCATAAAATGTATATCTGTAAATTTCATGATGGGATTCCTACGTCCAGTGAAGCTAGGTAAACACATGAGTAGAAGGGTGCAATCAGAAAAGCCTAGTCAGTCCAATATATCCTACATTACATCTGTATTTTGCTTTATTGGACATATAACAAGCTCATAAATTTAAATCCAATATATTCAACACCAATAAACCTATTGAGAGAAAATCCCAGTTACGTTAGTCCTCATATCTCAGATTTTGGATGAGATAGGCTGAAAATATTCACACCTTTGTGTAAGTCAGGACCTGCTTAATCAACATCGTGAGTTTGGAAGAAATCTGAGATGGTCAAAAATTTAGTCTAAAAAAACACAAAGGGGTACCCCTTAGTGTTTTTTTTTGGGTGAAATATGTGACCTCTTCAGATCTTCTTCTAACCCACACCGTGTGTCAGGGAGGTCCTGACGAAGACAGTGGTGTGGTAATTGTTGCCCTACCACATCCCAAAGCTGAGATATAGGGACATGTTGTGCTGCATAAAATGTATAACTGTAAATTTCATGATGGGATTCCTACGTGCAGTGAAGCTAGGTAAACACATGAGTAGAAGGGTGCGATCAGAAAAGCCTAGTCAGTCCAATATATCCTACATTGCATCTGTATTTTGCTTTATTGGACGTATAACAAGCTCATAAATTTAATTCCAATATATTCAACACCAATAAACCTATTGAGAGAAAATCCCAGTTACGTTTGTCCTCATATCTCAGATTTTGGATGAGATAGGCTGAAAATAATCACACCTTTGTGTAAGTCAGGACCTGCTTAATCAACATCGTGAGTTTGGAAGAAATCTGAGACGGTCAAAAATTTAGTCTAAAAAAACACAAAGGGGTACCCCTTAGTGTTTTTTTTTTACGTGAAATATGTGACCTCCTCATATCTTCTTCAAACCCACACCGTGTGTCAGGGAGACCCTGACGAAGACAGTGGTGTGGTAATTGTTGCCCTACCACATCCCAAAGCTGAGATATAGGGACATGTTGTGCTGCATAAAATGTATAACTGTAAATTTCATGATGGGATTCCTACGTCCAGTGAAGCTAGGTAAACACATGAGTAGAAGGGTGCGATCAGAAAAGCCTAGTCAGTCCAATATATCCTAAATTGCATCTGTATTTTGCTTTATTGGACGTATAACAAGCTCATAAATTTAATTCCAATATATTCAACACCAATAAACCTATTGAGAGAAAATCCCAGTTATGTTAGTCCTCATATCTCAGATTTTGTATGAGATAGGCTGAAAATAATCACACCTTTGTGTAAGTCAGAACCTGCTTAATCAACATCGTGAGTTTGGAAGAAATCTGAGACGGTCAAAAATTTAGTCTAAAAAAACACAAAGGGGTACCCCTTAGTGTTTTATTTTTGGGTGAAATATGTGACCTCCTCATATCTTCTTCTAACCCACACCGTGTGTCAGGGAGGTCCTGATGAAGACAGTGGTGTGGTAATTGTTGCACTACCACATCCCAAAGCTGAGATATAGGGACATGTTTTACTGCATAAAATGTATAACTGTAAATTTCATGATGGGATTCCTACGTCCAGTGAAGCTAGGTAAACACATGAGTCGAAGGGTGCGATCAGAAAAGCTTAGTCAGTCCAATATATCCTACATTGCATCTGTATATTTCTTTATTGGACATATAACAAGCTCATAAATTTAAATCCAATATATTCAACACCAATAAACCTATTGAGAGAAAATCGCAGTTATGTTAGTCCTCATATCTCAGATTTTGTATGAGATAGGCTGAAAATAATCACACCTTTGTGTAAGTCAGAACCTGCTTAATCAACATTGTGAGTTTGGAAGAAATCTGAGACGGTCAAAAATTTAGTCTAAAAAAAAACAAAGGGGTACCCCTTAGTGTTTTTTTTTTTGGGTGACATATGTGACCTCCTCATATCTTCTTCAAACCCACACCATGTGTCAGGGAGGTCCTGACAAAGACAGTGGTGTGGTATATGTTGCCCTACCACATCCCAATGCTGAGATATAGGGACATGTTGTGCTGCATAAAATGTATAACTGTAAATTTCATGATGGGATTCCTACGTCCAGTGAAGCTAGGTAAACACATGAGTAGAAGGGTGCGATCAGAAAAGCCTAGTCAGTCCAATATATCATATATTGCATCTGTATTTTGCTTTATTGGACGTATAACAAGCTCATAAATTTAAATCCAATATATTCAACACCAGTAAACCTATTGAGAGAAAATCCCAGTTACGTTAGTCCTCATATCTCAGATTTTGGATGAGATAGGCTGAAACTATACACTCCCCTGTGTAAGTCAGGACCTGCTCAATCAACATCGTGAGTTTGGAAGAAATCTGAGACGGTCAAAAATTTAGTCTAAAATACACAAAGGGGTACCCCTTAGTGTTTTTTTGGGAGAAATATGTGACCTCCTCATATCTTCTTCAAACCCACACCGTGTGTCAGGGAGGTCCTGACGAAGACAGTGGTGTGGTAATTGTTGCCCTACCACATCCCAAAGCTGAGATATAGGGACACGTTGTGCTGCATAAAATGTATAACTGTAAATTTCATGATGGGATTCCTACGTCCAGTGAAGCTAGGTAAACCCATGAGTAGAAGGGTGCAATCAGAAAATCCTAGTCAGTCCAATATATCCTACACTGCATCTGTATTTTGCTTTATTGGACGTATAACAAGTTCATTCATTTAGATCCAATATATTCAACACCAATAAACCTATTGAGAGAAAATCCCAGTTACGTAAGTCCTCATATCTCAGCTTTGGGATGAGATATACTGAAAATAATCACACCCCTGTGTAAGTCAGGACCTGCTTAATCAACATCGTGAGTTTGAAAGAAATCTGAGACGGTCAACAGTTTAGTCTAAAAAACACAAAGGGGTACCCCTTAGTGTTTTTTTGGGTGAAATATGTGACCTCCTCATATCTTCTTCAAACCCACAAAGTGTGTCAGGGAGGATCTTACGAAGACAGTCTTTTGGTAATTATTGCCCTACCACATCCCAAAGCTGAGATATAGGGACATGTTGTGCTGCATAAAATGTATAACTGTAAATTTCATGATGGGATACCTACTTCCAGTGAAGCTAGGTAAACATGAGAGTAGAAGGGTGTGATCAGAAAAGCCTAGTCAGTCCAATATATCCTACATTGCATCTGTACTTTGCTTTATTGGACGTATAACAAGCTCATAAATTTAATTCCAATATATTCAACACCAATAAACCTGTTGAGCGAAAATCCCAGTTACGTTAGTCCTCATATCTCAGCTTTGGGATGAGATAAGCTGAAAATAATCACACCTTTGTGTAAGTCAGGACCTGCTTAATCAACATCGTGAGTTTGGAAGAAATCGGAGACAGTCAAAAATTTAGTCTAAAAAAACACAAAGGGGTACCCCTTAGTGTTTTTTTGGGTGACATATGTGACCTCCTCATATCTTCTTCAAACCCACACAGTGTGTCAGGGAGGATCTTACGAAGACAGTGTTTTGGTAATTATTGCCCTACCACATCCCAAAGCTGAGATATAGGGACATGTTGTGCTGCATAAAATGTATAACTGTAAATTTCATGATGGGATTCCTACTTCCAGTGAAGCTAGGTAAACCCATGAGGAGAAGGGTGCGATCAGAAAGTCCTAGTCAGTCCAATATATCCTACACTGCATCTGTATTTTGCTTTATTGGACGTATAACAAGTTTATAAATTTAATTCCAATATATTCAACACCAATAAACCTATTGAGCGAAAATCCCAGTTACGTTAGTCCTCATATCTCAGATTTTGGATAAGATAGGCTGAAACTAATCACTCCCCTGTGTAAGTCAGGACCTGCTCAATCAACATCGTGAGTTTGGAAGAAATCTGAGACGGTCAAAAATTTAGTCTAAAAATACACAAAGGGGTACCCCTTAGTGTTTTTTTGGGTGAAATATGTGACCTCCTCATATCTTCTTCAAACTCACACCGTGTGTCAGGGAGGTCCTGACGAAGACAGTGGTGTGGTAATTGTTGCCCTACCACATCCCAAAGCTGAGATATAGGAACATGTTGTGCTGCATAAAATGTATAACTGTAAATTTCATGATGGGATTCCTACTTCCAGTGAAGCTAGGTAAACACATGAGTAGAAGGGTGCGATCAGAAAAGCCTAGTCAGTCCAATATATCCTACATTGCATCTGTATTTTGCTTTATTGGATGTATAACAAGCTCATAATTTTAATTCCAATATATTCAACACCAATAAACCTATTGAGCGAAAATACCAGTTACGTTAGTCCTCATATCTCAGCTTTGGGATGAGATAAGCTGAAAATAATCACACCTTTGTGTAAGTCAGGACCTGGTTAGTCAACATCATGAGATTGGAAGAAATCTGAGATGGTCAAAAATTTAGTCTAAAAAAACACAAAGGGGTACCCCTTAGTGTTTTTTTGGGTGAAATATGTGACCTCCTCAGATCTTCTTCAAACCCACACAGTGTGTCAGGGAGGATCTTACGAAGACAGTGTTTTGGTAATTATTGCCCTACCACATCCCAAAGCTGAGATATAGGGTGATGTTGTGCTGCATAAAATGTATAACTGTAAATTTCATGATGGGATTCCTCCTTCCAGTGAAGCTAGGTAAACACGAGAGTAGAAGGGTGTGATCAGAAAAGCTTAGTCAGTCCAATATATCCTACATTGCATCTGTACTTTGCTTTATTGGATGTATAACAAGCTCATGAATTTAATTCCAATATATTCAACACCAATAAACCTATTGAGCGAAAATCCTAGATACGTTAGTCCTCATATCTCAGCTATGGGATGAGATAGGCTGAAAATAATCACGCCCCTGTGTAAGTCAGGACCTGCTCAATCAACATCGTGAGTTTGGAAGAAATCTGAGACGGTCAAAAATTTAGTCTAAAAAACACAAAGGGGTACCCCTTAGTGTTTTTTTGGGTGAAATATGTGACCTCCTCATATCTTCTTCAAACCCACACCGTGTGTCAGGGAGGTCCTGACGAAGACAGTGGTGTGGTAATTGTTGCCCTACCACATCCCAAAGCTGAGATATAGGGACATGTTGTGCTGCATAAAATGTATAACTGTAAATTTCATGATGGGATTCCTACTTCCAGTGAAGCTAGGTAAACACATGAGTAGAAGGGTGCGATAAGAAAAGCCTAGTCAGTCCAATATACTCTACACTGCATCTGTATTTTGCTTTATTGGACGTATAACAAGTTCATTCATTTAATTCCAATATATTCAACACCAATAAACCTATTGAGAGAAAATCCCAGTTACATAAGTCCTCATATCTCAGCTTTGGGATGAGATATACTGAAAATAATCACACCCCTGTGTAAGTCAGGACCTGCTTAATCAACATCGTGAGTTTGAAAGAAATCTGAGACGGTCAACAGTTTAGTCTAAAAAACACAAAGGGGTACCCCTTAGTGTTTTTTTGGGTGAAATATGTGACCTCCTCATATCTTCTTCAAACCCACACCGTGTGTCAGGGAGGATCTTACGAAGACAGTGTTTTGGTAATTATTGCCCTATCACATCCCAAAGCTGAGATATAGGGTGATGTTGTGCTGCATAAAATGTATAACTTTAAATTTCATGAAGGGATTCCTCCTTCCAGTGAAGCTAGGTAAACACGAGAGTAGAAGGGTGTGATCAGAAAAGCCTAGTCAGTCCAATATATCCTACACTGCATCTGTATTTTGCTTTGTTGGACGTATAACAAGTTTATAAATTTAATTCCAATATATTCAACACCAATAAACCTATTGAGCGAAAATCCCAGTTACGTTAGTCCTCATATCTCAGATTTTGGATGAGATAGGCTGAAACTAATCACTCCCCTGTGTAAGTCAGGACCTGCTCAATCAACATCGTGAGTTTGGAAGAAATCTGAGACGGTCAAAAATTTAGTCTAAAATACACAAAGGGGTACCCCTTAGTGTTTTTTTGGGTGACATATGTGACCTCCTCAGATCTGCTTCAAACCCACACCGTGTGTCAGGGAGGATCTTACGAAGACAGTGTTTTGGTAATTATTGCCCTACCACATCCCAAAGCTGAGATATAGGGACATGTTGTGCTGCATAAAATGTATAACTGTAAATTTCATGATGGGATTCCTACTTCCAGTGAAGCTAGGTAAACCCATGAGGAGAAGGGTGCGATCAGAAAGTCCTAGTCAGTCCAATATATCCTACACTGCATCTGTATTTTGCTTTATTGGACGTATAACAAGTTTATAAATTTAATTCCAATATATTCAACACCAATAAACCTATTGAGCGAAAATCCCAGTTACGTTAGTCCTCATATCTCAGATTTTGGATGAGATAGGCTGAAACTAATCACTCCCCTGTGTAAGTCAGGACCTGCTCAATCAACATCGTGAGTTTGGAAGAAATCTGAGACGGTCAAAAATTTAGTCTAAAAATACACAAAGGGGTACCCCTTAGTGTTTTTTTGGGTGAAATATGTGACCTCCTCATATCTTCTTCAAACCCACACCGTGTGTCAGGGAGGTCCTGACGAAGACAGTGGTGTGGTAATTGTTGCCCTACCACATCCCAAAGCTGAGATATAGGAACATGTTGTGCTGCATAAAATGTATAACTGTAAATTTCATGATGGGATTCCTACTTCCAGTGAAGCTAGGTAAACACATGAGTAGAAGGGTGCGATCAGAAAAGCCTAGTCAGTCCAATATATCCTACATTGCATCTGTATTTTGCTTTATTGGATGTATAACAAGCTCATAATTTTAATTCCAATATATTCAACACCAATAAACCTATTGAGCGAAAATACCAGTTACGTTAGTCCTCATATCTCAGCTTTGGGATGAGATAAGCTGAAAATAATCACACCTTTGTGTAAGTCAGGACCTGGTTAGTCAACATCGTGAGATTGGAAGAAATCTGAGATGGTCAAAAATTTAGTCTAAAAAAACACAAAGGGGTACCCCTTAGTGTTTTTTTGGGTGAAATATGTGACCTCCTCATATCTTCTTCAAACCCACACCGTGTGTCAGGGAGGATCTTACGAAGACAGTGTTTTGGTAATTATTGCCCTACCACATCCCAAAGCTGAGATATAGGGACATGTTGTGCTGCATAAAATGTATAACTGTAAATTTCATGATGGGATTCCTCCTTCCAGTGAAGCTAGGTAAACACGAGAGTAGAAGGGTGTAATCAGAAAAGCCTAGTCAGTCCAATATATCCTACATTGCATCTGTACTTTGCTTTATTGGATGTATAACAAGCTCATGAATTTAATTCCAATATATTCAACACCAATAAACCTATTTAGCGAAAATCCTAGATACGTTAGTCCTCATATCTCAGCTATGGGATGAGATAGGCTGAAAATAATCACGCCCCTGTGTAAGACAGGACCTGCTCAATCAACATCGTGATTTTGGAAGAAATCTGAGACGGTCAAAAATTTAGTCTAAAATACACAAAGGGGTACCCCTTAGTGTTTTTTTGGGTGAAATATGTGACCTCCTCATATCTTCTTCAAACCCACACCGTGTGTCAGGGAGGTCCTGACGAAGACAGTGGTGTGGTAATTGTTGCCCTACCACATCCCAAAGCTGAGATATAGGGACATGTTGCGCTGCATAAAATGTATAACTGTAAATTTCATGATGGGATTCCTACTTCCAGTGAAGCTAGGTAAACCCATGAGTAGAAGGGTGCAATCAGAAAATCCTAGTCAGTCCAATATATCCTACACTGCATCTGTATTTTGCTTTATTGGACGTATAACAAGTTCATTCATTTAGATCCAATATATTCAACACCAATAAACCTATTGAGAGAAAATCCCAGTTACGTAAGTCCTCATATCTCAGCTTTGGGATGAGATATACTGAAAATAATCACACCCCTGTGTAAGTCAGGACCTGCTTAATCAACATCGTGAGTTTGAAAGAAATCTGAGACGGTCAACAGTTTAGTCTAAAAAACACAAAGGGGTACCCCTTAGTGTTTTTTTGGGTGAAATATGTGACCTCCTCATATCTTCTTCAAACCCACACCGTGTGTCAGGGAGGATCTTACGAAGACAGTGTTTTGGTAATTATTGCCCTATCACATCCCAAAGCTGAGATATAGGGTGATGTTGTGCTGCATAAAATGTATAACTTTAAATTTCATGATGGGATTACTACTTCCAGTGAAGCTAAGTTAACCCATGAGTAGAAGGGTGCAATCAGAAAATCCTAGTCAGTCCAATATATCCTACACTGCATCTGTATTTTGCTTTATTGGACGTATAACAAGTTCATTCATTTAGATCCAATATATTCAACACCAATAAACCTATTGAGAGAAAATCCCAGTTACGTAAGTCCTCATATCTCAGCTTTGGGATGAGATATACTGAAAATAATCACACCCCTGTGTAAGTCAGGACCTGCTTAATCAACATCGTGAGTTTGAAAGAAATCTGAGACTGTCAACAGTTTAGTCTAAAAAACACAAAGGGGTACCCCTTAGTGTTTTTTTGGGTGAAATATGTGACCTCCTCATATCTTCTTCAAACCCACACCGTGTGTCAGGGAGGATCTTACGAAGACAGTGTTTTGGTAATTATTGCCCTACCACATCCCAAAGCTGAGATATAGGGACATGTTGTGCTGCATAAAATGTATAACTGTAAATTTCATGATGGGATTACTACTTCCAGTGAAGCTAGGTAAACACGAGAGTAGAAGGGTGTGATCAGAAAAGCCTAGTCAGTCCAATATATCCTACATTGCATCTGTATTTTGCTTTATTGGACGTATAACAAGCTCATAATTTTAATTCCAATATATTCAACACCAATAAACCTATTGAGCGAAAATACCAGTTACGTTAGTCCTCATATCTCAGCTTTGGGATGAGATAAGCTGAAAATAATCACACCTTTGTGTAAGTCAGGACCTGCTCAATCAACATCGTGAGTTTGGAAGAAATCTGAGACGGTCAAAAATTTAGTCTAAAAATACACAAAGGGGTACCCCTTAGTGTTTTTTTGGGTGAAATATGTGACCTCCTCATATCTTCTTCAAACCCACACCGTGTGTCAGGGAGGTCCTGATGAAGACAGTGGTGTGGTAATTGTTGCCCTACCACATCCCAAAGCTGAGATATAGGAACATGTTGTGCTGCATAAAATGTATAACTGTAAATTTCATGATGGGATTCCTACTTCCAGTGAAGCTAGGTAAACACATGAGTAGAAGGGTGCGATCAGAAAAGCCTAGTCAGTCCAATATATCCTACATTGCATCTGTATTTTGCTTTATTGGATGTATAACAAGCTCATAATTTTAATTCCAATATATTCCACACCAATAAACCTATTGAGCGAAAATACCAGTTACGTTAGTCCTCATATCTCAGCTTTGGGATGAGATAAGCTGAAAATAATCACACCTTTGTGTAAGTCAGGACCTGGTTAGTCAACATCGTGAGATTGGAAGAAATCTGAGATGGTCAAAAATTTAGTCTAAAAAAACACAAAGGGGTCCCCCTTAGTGTTTTTTTGGGTGAAATATGTGACCTCCTCAGATCTTCTTCAAACCCACACCGTGTGTCAGGGAGGATCTTACGAAGACAGTGTTTTGGTAATTATTGCCCTACCACATCCCAAAGCTGAGATATAGGGACATGTTGTGCTGCATAAAATGTATAACTGTAAATTTCATGATGGGATTACTACTTCCAGTGAAGCTAGGTAAACACGAGAGTAGAAGGGTGTGATCAGAAAAGCCTAGTCAGTCCAATATATCCTACATTGCATCTGTATTTTGCTTTATTGGACGTATAACAAGCTCATAATTTTAATTCCAATATATTCAACACCAATAAACCTATTGAGCGAAAATACCAGTTACGTTAGTCCTCATATCTCAGCTTTGGGATGAGATAAGCTGAAAATAATCACACCTTTGTGTAAGTCAGGACCTGCTCAATCAACATCGTGAGTTTGGAAGAAATCTGAGACGGTCAAAAATTTAGTCTAAAAATACACAAAGGGGTACCCCTTAGTGTTTTTTTGGGTGAAATATGTGACCTCCTCATATCTTCTTCAAACCCACACCGTGTGTCAGGGAGGTCCTGATGAAGACAGTGGTGTGGTAATTGTTGCCCTACCACATCCCAAAGCTGAGATATAGGAACATGTTGTGCTGCATAAAATGTATAACTGTAAATTTCATGATGGGATTCCTACTTCCAGTGAAGCTAGGTAAACACATGAGTAGAAGGGTGCGATCAGAAAAGCCTAGTCAGTCCAATATATCCTACATTGCATCTGTATTTTGCTTTATTGGATGTATAACAAGCTCATAATTTTAATTCCAATATATTCAACACCAATAAACCTATTGAGCGAAAATACCAGTTACGTTAGTCCTCATATCTCAGCTTTGGGATGAGATAAGCTGAAAATAATCACACCTTTGTGTAAGTCAGGACCTGGTTAGTCAACATCGTGAGATTGGAAGAAATCTGAGATGGTCAAAAATTTAGTCTAAAAAAACACAAAGGGGTCCCCCTTAGTGTTTTTTTGGGTGAAATATGTGACCTCCTCATATCTTCTTCAAACCCACACCGTGTGTCAGGGAGGATCTTACGAAGACAGTGTTTTGGTAATTATTGCCCTACCACATCCCAAAGCTGAGATATAGGGACATGTTGTGCTGCATAAAATGTATAACTGTAAATTTCATGATGGGATTCCTCCTTCCAGTGAAGCTAGGTAAACACGAGAGTAGAAGGGTGTGATCAGAAAAGCCTAGTCAGTCCAATATATCCTACATTGCATCTGTACTTTGCTTTATTGGATGTATAACAAGCTCATGAATTTAATTCCAATATATTCAACACCAATAAACCTATTGAGCGAAAATCCTAGATACGTTAGTCCTCATATCTCAGCTATGGGATGAGATAGGCTGAAAATAATCACGCCCCTGTGTAAGTCAGGACCTGCTCAATCAACATCGTGAGTTTGGAAGAAATCTGAGACGGTAAAAAATTTAGTCTAAAAAACACAAAGGGGTACCCCTTAGTGTTTTTTTGGGTGAAATATGTGACCTCCTCATATCTTCTTCAAACCCACACCGTGTGTCAGGGAGGTCCTGAGGAAGACAGTGGTGTGGTAATTGTTGCCCTACCACATCCCAAAGCTGAGATATAGGGACATGTTGTGCTGCATAAAATGTATAACTGTAAATTTCATGATGGGATTCCTACTTCCAGTGAAGCTAGGTAAACCCATGAGTAGAAGGGTGCAATCAGAAAATCCTAGTCAGTCCAATATATCCTACACTGCATCTGTATTTTGCTTTATTGGACGTATAACAAGTTCATTCATTTAGATCCAATATATTCAACACCAATAAACCTATTGAGAGAAAATCCCAGTTACGTAAGTCCTCATATCTCAGCTTTGGGATGAGATATACTGAAAATAATCACACCCCTGTGTAAGTCAGGACCTGCTTAATCAACATCGTGAGTTTGAAAGAAATCTGAGACGGTCAACAGTTTAGTCTAAAAAACACAAAGGGGTACCCCTTAGTGTTTTTTTGGGTGAAATATGTGACCTCCTCATATCTTCTTCAAACCCACAAAGTGTGTCAGGGAGGATCTTACGAAGACAGTGTTTTGGTAATTATTGCCCTACCACATCCCAAAGCTGAGATATAGGGACATGTTGTGCTGCATAAAATGTATAACTGTAAATTTCATGATGGGATACCTACTTCCAGTGAAGCTAGGTAAACATGAGAGTAGAAGGGTGTGATCAGAAAAGCCTAGTCAGTCCAATATATCCTACATTGCATCTGTACTTTGCTTTATTGGACGTATAACAAGCTCATAAATTTAATTCCAATATATTCAACACCAATAAACCTGTTGAGCGAAAATCCCAGTTACGTTAGTCCTCATATCTCAGCTTTGGGATGAGATAAGCTGAAAATAATCACACCTTTGTGTAAGTCAGGACCTGCTTAATCAACATCGTGAGTTTGGAAGAAATCGGAGACGGTCAAAAATTTAGTCCAAAAAAACACAAAGGGGTACCCCTTAGTGTTTTTTTGGGTGACATATGTGACCTCCTCATATCTTCTTCAAACCCACACAGTGTGTCAGGGAGGATCTTACGAAGACAGTGGTGTGGTAATTATTGCCCTACCACATCCCAAAGCTGAGATATAGGGACATGTTGTGCTGCATAAAATGTATAACTGTAAATTTCATGATGGGATTCCTACTTCCAGTGAAGCTAGGTAAACCCATGAGGAGAAGGGTGCGATCAGAAAGTCCTAGTCAGTCCAATATATCCTACACTGCATCTGTATTTTGCTTTATTGGACGTATAACAAGTTTATAAATTTAATTCCAATATATTCAACACCAATAAACCTATTGAGCGAAAATCCCAGTTACGTTAGTCCTCATATCTCAGATTTTGGATGAGATAGGCTGAAACTAATCACTCCCCTGTGTAAGTCAGGACCTGCTCAATCAACATCGTGAGTTTGGAAGAAATCTGAGACGGTCAAAAATTTAGTCTAAAAATACACAAAGGGGTACCCCTTAGTGTTTTTTTGGGTGAAATATGTGACCTCCTCATATCTTCTTCAAACCCACACCGTGTGTCAGGGAGGTCCTGACGAAGACAGTGGTGTGGTAATTGTTGCCCTACCACATCCCAAAGCTGAGATATAGGAACATGTTTTGCTGCATAAAATGTATAACTGTAAATTTCATGATGGGATTCCTACTTCCAGTGAAGCTAGGTAAACACATGAGTAGAAGGGTGCGATCAGAAAAGCCTAGTCAGTCCAATATATCCTACATTGCATCTGTATTTTGCTTTATTGGATGTATAACAAGCTCATAATTTTAATTCCAATATATTCAACACCAATAAACCTATTGAGCGAAAATACCAGTTACGTTAGTCCTCATATCTCAGCTTTGGGATGAGATAAGCTGAAAATAATCACACCTTTGTGTAAGTCAGGACCTGGTTAGTCAACATTGTGAGATTGGAAGAAATCTGAGATGGTCAAAAATTTAGTCTAAAAAAACACAAAGGGGTACCCCTTAGTGTTTTTTTGGGTGACATATGTGACCTCCTCATATCTTCTTCAAACCCATACAGTGGTTCAGGGAGGATCTTACGAAGACAGTGTTTTGGTAATTATTGCCCTACCACATCCCAAAGCTGAGATATAGGGACATGTTGTGCTGCATAAAATGTATAACTGTAAATTTCATGATGGGATTCCTACTTCCAGTGAAGCTAGGTAAACACATGAGTAGAAGGGTGCGATAAGAAAAGCCTAGTCAGTCCAATATACTCTACACTGCATCTGTATTTTGCTTTATTGGACGTATAACAAGTTCATTCATTTAATTCCAATATATTCAACACCAATAAACCTATTGAGCGAAAATCCCAGTTACGTAAGTCCTCATATCTCAGCTTTGGGATGAGATAAGCTGAAAATAATCACACCTTTGTGTAAGTCGGGACCTGCTTAATCAACATCGTGAGTTTGGAAGAAATCTGAAACGGTCAAAAATTTAGTCTAAAAAAACACAAAGGGGTACCCCTTAGTATTTTTTTGGGTGAAAAAGGTGACCTCCTCAGATCTTCTTCAAACTCACACCGTGTGTCAGGGAGGTCCTGACGAAGAGAGTGGTGTGGTAATTGTTGCCCTACCACATCCCAAAGCTGAGATATAGGGACATGTTGTGCTGCATAAAATGTATAACTGTAAATTTCATGATGGGATTCCTACTTCCAGTGAAGCTAGGTAAACCCATGAGGAGAAGGGTGTGATCAGAAAAGCCTAGTCAGTCCAATATATCCTACACTGCATCTGTATTTTGCTTTGTTGGACGTATAACAAGTTTATAAATTTAATTCCAATATATTCAACACCAATAAACCTATTGAGCGAAAATCCCAGTTACGTTAGTCCTCATATCTCAGATTTTGGATGAGATAGGCTGAAACTAATCACTCCCCTGTGTAAGTCAGGACCTGCTCAATCAACATCGTGAGTTTGGAAGAAATCTGAGACGGTCAAAAATTTAGTCTAAAATACACAAAGGGGTACCCCTTAGTGTTTTTTTGGGAGAAATATGTGACCTCCTCATATCTTCTTCAAACCCACACCGTGTGTCAGGGAGGTCCTGACGAAGACAGTGGTGTGGTAATTGTTGCCCTACCACATCCCAAAGCTGAGATATAGGGACACGTTGTGCTGCATAAAATGTATAACTGTAAATTTCATGATGGGATTCCTACTTCCAGTGAAGCTAGGTAAACACATGAGTAGAAGGGTGCGATCAGAAAAGCCTAGTCAGTCCAATATATCCTACATTGCATCTGTACTTTGCTTTATTGGATGTATAACAAGCTCATGAATTTAATTCCAATATATTCAACACCAATAAACCTATTGAGCGAAAAATCCTAGATACGTTAGTCCTCATATCTCAGCTATGGGATGAGATAGACTGAAAATAATCACGCCCCTGTGTAAGTCAGGACCTGCTCAATCAACATCGTGAGTTTGGAAGAAATCTGAGACGGTCAAAAATTTAGTCTAAAAAACACAAAGGGGTACCCCTTAGTGTTTTTTTGGGTGAAATATGTGACCTCCTCATATCTTCTTCAAACCCACACCGTGTGTCAGGGAGGTCCTGACGAAGACAGTGGTGTGGTAATTGTTGCTCTACCACATCCCAAAGCTGAGATATAGGGACATGTTGTGCTGCATAAAATGTATAACTGTAAATTTAATGATGGGATTCCTACTTCCAGTGAAGCTAGGTAAACCCATGAGTAGAAGGGTGCAATCAGAAAATCCTAGTCAGTCCAATATATCCTACACTGCATCTGTATTTTGCTTTATTGGACGTATAACAAGTTCATTCATTTAGATCCAATATATTCAACACCAATAAACCTATTGAGAGAAAATCCCAGTTACGTAAGTCCTCATATCTCAGCTTTGGGGTGAGATATACTGAAAATAATCACACCCCTGTATAAGTCAGGACCTGCTTAATCAACATCGTGAGTTTGAAAGAAATCTGAGACGGTCAACAGTTTAGTCTAAAAAACACAAAGGGGTACCCCTTAGTGTTTTTTTGGGTGAAATATGTGACCTCCTCATATCTTCTTCAAACCCACAAAATGTGTCAGGGAGGATCTTACGAAGACAGTCTTTTGGTAATTATTGCCCTACCACATCCCAAAGCTGAGATATAGGGACATGTTGTGCTGCATAAAATGTATAACTGTAAATTTCATGATGGGATACCTACTTCCAGTGAAGCTAGGTAAACACGAGAGTAGAAGGGTGTGATCAGAAAAGCCTAGTCAGTCCAATATATCCTACATTGCATCTGTACTTTGCTTTATTGGACGTATAACAAGCTCATAAATTTAATTCCAATATATTCAACACCAATAAACCTGTTGAGCGAAAATCCCAGTTACGTTAGTCCTCATATCTCAGCTTTGGGATGAGATAAGCTGAAAATAATCACACCTTTGTGTAAGTCAGGACCTGCTTAATCAACATCGTGAGTTTGGAAGAAATCGGAGACGGTCAAAAATTTAGTCTAAAAAAACACAAAGGGGTACCCCTTAGTGTTTTTTTGGGTGACATATGTGACCTCCTCATATCTTCTTCAAACCCACACCGTGTGTCAGGGAGGATCTTACGAAGACAGTGTTTTGGTAATTATTGCCCTACCACATCCCAAAGCTGAGATATAGGGACATGTTGTGCTGCATAAAATGTATAACTGTAAATTTCATGATGGGATTCCTACTTCCAGTGAAGCTAGGTAAACCCATGAGGAGAAGGGTGCGATCAGAAAGTCCTAGTCAGTCCAATATATCCTACACTGCATCTGTATTTTGCTTTATTGGACGTATAACAAGTTTATAAATTTAATTCCAATATATTCAACACCAATAAACCTATTGAGCGAAAATCCCAGTTACGTTAGTCCTCATATCTCAGATTTTGGATGAGATAGGCTGAAACTAATCACTCCCCTGTGTAAGTCAGGACCTGCTCAATCAACATCGTGAGTTTGGAAGAAATCTGAGACGGTCAAAAATTTAGTCTAAAAATACACAAAGGGGTACCCCTTAGTGTTTTTTTGGGTGAAATATGTGACCTCCTCATATCTTCTTCAAACCCACACCGTGTGTCAGGGAGGTCCTGACGAAGACAGTGGTGTGGTAATTGTTGCCCTACCACATCCCAAAGCTGAGATATAGGAACATGTTGTGCTGCATAAAATGTATAACTGTAAATTTCATGATGGGATTCCTACTTCCAGTGAAGCTAGGTAAACACATGAGTAGAAGGGTGCGATCAGAAAAGCCTAGTCAGTCCAATATATCTTACATTGCATCTGTATTTTGCTTTATTGGATGTATAACAAGCTCATAATTTTAATTCCAATATATTCAACACCAATAAACCTATTGAGCGAAAATACCAGTTACGTTAGTCCTCATATCTCAGCTTTGGGATGAGATAAGCTGAAAATAATCACACCTTTGTGTAAGTCAGGACCTGGTTAGTCAACATCGTGAGATTGGAAGAAATCTGAGATGGTCAAAAATTTAGTCTAAAAATACACAAAGGGTTACCCCTTAGTGTTTTTTTGGGTGAAATATGTGACCTCCTCATATCTTCTTCAAACCCACACTGTGTGTCAAGGAGGTCCTGACGAAGACAGTGGTGTGGTATATGTTGCCCTACCACATCCCAAAGCTGAGATATAGGGACATGTTGTGCTGCATAAAATGTATAACTGTAAATTTCATGATGGGATTCCTACTTCCAGTGAAGCTAGGTAAACACATGAGTAGAAGGGTGCAATCAGAAAAGCCTAGTCAGTCCAATATATCCTACATTGTATTTGTATTTTGCTTTATTGGACGTATAACAAGCTCATAAATTTAATTCCAATATGTTCAACACCAATAAACCTATTGAGAGAAAATCCTAGTTACGTAAGTCCTCATATCTCAGCTTTGGGATGAGATATACTGAAAATATTCACTCCCCTGTGTAAGTCAGGACCTGCTCAATCAACATCGTGAGTTTGGAAGAAATCTGAGATGGTCAAAAATTTAGTCTAAAAAAACACAAAGGGGTACCCCTTAGTGTTTTTTTGGGTGAAATATGTGACCTCCTCATATTTTCTTCAAACCCACACCGTGTGTCAGGGAGGTCCTGACGAAGACAGTGGTGTGGTAATTGTTGCCCTACCACATCCCAAAGCTGAGATATAGGGACATGTTGTGCTGCATAAAATGTATAACTGTAAATTTCATGATGGGATTCCTACTTCCAGTGAAGCTAGGTAAACCCATGAGTAGATGGCTGCAATCAGAAAATCCTAGTCAGTCCAATATATCCTACACTGCATCTGTATTTTGCTTTATTGGACGTATAACAAGTTCATTCATTTAATTCCAATATATTCAACACCAATAAACCTATTGAGAGAAAATCCCAGTTACGTAAGTCCTCATATCTCAGCTTTGGGATGAGATATACTGAAAATAATCACACCCCTGTGTAAGTCAGGACCTGCTTAATCAACATCGTGAGTTTGAAAGAAATCTGAGACGGTCAACAGTTTAGTCTAAAAAAACACAAAGGGGTACCCCTTAGTGTTTTTTTGGGTGAAATATGTGACCTCCTCATATCTTCTTCAAACCCACACCGTGTGTCAGGGAGGATCTTACGAAGACAGTGTTTTGGTAATTTTTGCCCTACCACATCCCAAAGCTGAGATATAGGGACATGTTGTGCTGCATAAAATGTATAACTGTAAATTTCATGATGGGATTCCTACTTCCAGTGAAGCTAGGTAAACCCATGAGTAGAAGGGTGCAATCAGAAAATCCTAGTCAGTCCAATATATCCTACACTGCATCTGTATTTTGCTTTATTGGACGTATAACAAGTTCATTCATTTAGATCCAATATATTCAACACCAATAAACCTATTGAGAGAAAATCCCAGTTACGTAAGTCCTCATATCTCAGCTTTGGGATGAGATATACTGAAAATAATCACACCCCTGTGTAAGTCAGGACCTGCTTAATCAACATCGTGAGTTTGAAAGAAATCTGAGACGGTCAACAGTTTAGTCTAAAAAAACACAAAGGGGTACCCCTTAGTGTTTTTTTGGGTGAAATATGTGACCTCCTCATATCTTCTTCAAACCCACACCGTGTGTCAGGGAGGATCTTACGAAGACAGTGTTTTGGTAATTATTGCCCTACCACATCCCAAAGCTGAGATATAGGGACATGTTGTGCTGCATAAAATGTATAACTGTAAATTTCATGATGAGATTCCTACTTCCAGTGAAGCTAGGTAAACACATGAGTAGAAGGGTGCAATCAGAAAAGCCTAGTCAGTCCAATATATCCTACATTGTATCTGTATTTTGCTTTATTGGACGTATAACAAGCTCATAAATTTAATTCCAATATGTTCAACACCAATAAACCTATTGAGCGAAAATCCCAGTTATGTTGGTCCTCATATCTCAGTTTTGGGGTGAGATAAGCTGAAAATAATCACACCTTTGTGTAAGTCAGGACCTGCTTAATCAACATCATGACTTTGGAAGAAATCTGAGACGGTCAAAAATTTAGTCTAAAAAAACACAAAGGGGTACCCCTTAGTGTTTTTTTTGGGTGACATATGTGACCTCCTCAGATCTGCTTCAAACTCAAACCATGTGTCAGGGAGGATCTTACGAAGACAGTGTTTTGGTAATTATTGCCCTACCACATCCCAAAGCTGAGATATAGGGACATGTTGTGCTGCATAAAATGTATAACTGTAAATTTCATGATGGGATTCCTACTTCCAGTGAAGCTAGGTAAACCCATGAGGAGAAGGGTGCGATCAGAAAGTCCTAGTCAGTCCAATATATCCTACACTGCATCTGTATTTTGCTTTATTGGACGTATAACAAGTTTATAAATTTAATTCCAATATATTCAACACCAATAAACCTATTGAGCGAAAATCCCAGTTACGTTAGTCCTCATATCTCAGATTTTGGATGAGATAGGCTGAAACTAATCACTCCCCTGTGTAAGTCAGGACCTGCTCAATCAACATCGTGAGTTTGGAAGAAATCTGAGACGGTCAAAAATTTAGTCTAAAAATACACAAAGGGGTACCCCTTAGTGTTTTTTTGGGTGAAATATGTGACCTCCTCATATCTTCTTCAAACCCACACCGTGTGTCAGGGAGGTCCTGACGAAGACAGTGGTGTGGTAATTATTGCCCTACCACATCCCAAAGCTGAGATATAGGGACATGTTGTGCTGCATAAAATGTATAACTGTAAATTTCATTATGGGATTCCTCCTTCCAGTGAAGCTAGGTAAACACGAGAGTAGAAGGGTGTGATCAGAAAAGCCTAGTCAGTCCAATATATCCTACATTGCATCTGTACTTTGCTTTATTGGATGTATAACAAGCTCATGAATTTAATTCCAATATATTCAACACCAATAAACCTATTGAGCGAAAATCCTAGATACGTTAGTCCTCATATCTCAGATTTTGGATGAGATAGGCTGAAACTAATCACTCCCCTGTGTAAGTCAGGACCTGCTCAATCAACATCGTGAGTTTGGAAGAAATCTGAGACGGTCAAAAATTTAGTCTAAAAAAACACAAAGGGGTACCCCTTAGTGTTTTTTTGGGTGAAATATGTGACTTCCTCATATCTTCTTCAAACCCACACCGTGTGTCAGGGAGGTCCTGATGAAGACAGTGGTGTGGTAATTGTTGCCCTACCACATCCCAAAGCTGAGATATAGGGACATGTTGTGCTGCATAAAATGTATAACTGTAAATTTCATGATGGGTTTCCTACTTCCAGTGAAGCTAGGTAAACCCTTGAGTAGAAGGGTGCAATCAGAAAATCCTAGTCAGTCCAATATATCCTACACTGCATCTGTATTTTGCTTTATTGGACGTATAACAAGTTCATTCATTTAATTCCAATATATTCAACACCAATAAACCTATTGAGAGAAAATCCCAGTTACGTAAGTCCTCATATCTCAGCTTTGGGATGAGATATACTGAAAATATTCACACCCCTGTGTAAGTCAGGACCTGGTTAATCAACATCGTGAGTTTGGAAGAAATCTGAGATGGTCAAATATTTAGTCTAAAAATACACAAAGGGTTACCCCTTAGTGTTTTTTTGGGTGAAATATGTGACCTCCTCATATCTTCTTCAAACCCACACTGTGTGTCAAGGAGGTCCTGACGAAGACAGTGGTGTGGTAATTGTTGCCCTACCACATCCCAAAGCTGAGATATAGGGACATGTTGTGCTGCATAAAATGTATAACTGTAAATTTCATGATGGGTATCCTACTTCCAGTGAAGCTAGGTAAACACATGAGTAGAAGGGTGCAATCAGAAAAGCCTAGTCAGTCCAATATATCCTACATTGTATTTGTATTTTGCTTTATTGGACGTATAACAAGCTCATAAATTTAATTCCAATATGTTCAACACCAATAAACCTATTGAGCGAAAATCCAAGTTATGTTAGTCCTCATATCTCAGCTTTGGGGTGAGATAAGCTGAAAATAATCACACCTTTGTGTAAGTCAGGACCTGCTTAATCAACATCATGAGTTTGGAAGAAATCTGAGACGGTCAAAAATTTAGTCTAAAAAAACACAAAGGGGTACCCCTTAGTGTTTTTTTGGGTGAAATATGTGACCTCCTCATATCTTCTTCAAACCCACACCGTGTGTCAGGGAGGTCCTGACGAGGACAGTGGTGTGGTAATTGTTGCCCTACCACATCCCAAAGCTGAGATATAGGGACATGTTGTGCTGCATAAAATGTATAACTGTAAATTTCATGATGGGATTCCTACTTCCAGTGAAGCTAGGTAAACCCATGAGTAGAAGGGTGCAATCAGAAAATCCTAGTCAGTCCAATATATCCTACACTGCATCTGTATTTTGCTTTATTGGACGTATAACAAGTTCATTCATTTAATTCCAATATATTCAACACCAATAAACCTATTGAGAGAAAATCCCAGTTACGTAAGTCCTCATATCTCAGCTTTGGGATGAGATATACTGAAAATATTCACTCCCCTGTGTAAGTCAGGACCTGCTCAATCAACATCGTGAGTTTGGAAGAAATCTGAGATGGTCAAAAATTTAGTCTAAAAAAACACAAAGGGGTACCCCTTAGTGTTTTTTTTGGGTGAAATATGTGACCTCCTCATATCTTCTTCAAACCCACACCGTGTGTCAGGGAGGATCTTACGAAGACAGTGTTTTGGTAATTATTGCCCTACCACATCCCAAAGCTGAGATATAGGGACATGTTGTGCTGCATAAAATGTATAACTGTAAATTTCATGATGGGTATCCTACTTCCAGTGAAGCTAGGTAAACACATGAGTAGAAGGGTGCAATCAGAAAAGCCTAGTCAGTCCAATATATCCTACATTGTATTTGTATTTTGCTTTATTGGACGTATAACAAGCTCATAAATTTAATTCCAATATGTTCAACACCAATAAACCTATTGAGCGAAAATCCAAGTTATGTTAGTCCTCATATCTCAGCTTTGGGGTGAGATAAGCTGAAAATAATCACACCTTTGTGTAAGTCAGGACCTGCTTAATCAACATCATGAGTTTGGAAGAAATCTGAGACGGTCAAAAATTTAGTCTAAAAAAACACAAAGGGGTACCCCTTAGTGTTTTTTTGGGTGAAATATGTGACCTCCTCATATCTTCTTCAAACCCACACCGTGTGTCAGGGAGGTCCTGACGAGGACAGTGGTGTGGTAATTGTTGCCCTACCACATCCCAAAGCTGAGATATAGGGACATGTTGTGCTGCATAAAATGTATAACTGTAAATTTCATGATGGGATTCCTACTTCCAGTGAAGCTAGGTAAACCCATGAGTAGAAGGGTGCAATCAGAAAATCCTAGTCAGTCCAATATATCCTACACTGCATCTGTATTTTGCTTTATTGGACGTATAACAAGTTCATTCATTTAATTCCAATATATTCAACACCAATAAACCTATTGAGAGAAAATCCCAGTTACGTAAGTCCTCATATCTCAGCTTTGGGATGAGATATACTGAAAATATTCACTCCCCTGTGTAAGTCAGGACCTGCTCAATCAACATCGTGAGTTTGGAAGAAATCTGAGATGGTCAAAAATTTAGTCTAAAAAAACACAAAGGGGTACCCCTTAGTGTTTTTTTTGGGTGAAATATGTGACCTCCTCATATCTTCTTCAAACCCACACCGTGTGTCAGGGAGGATCTTACGAAGACAGTGTTTTGGTAATTATTGCCCTACCACATCCCAAAGCTGAGATATAGGGACATGTTGTGCTGCATAAAATGTATAACTGTAAATTTCATGATGGGATTCCTACTTCCAGTGAAGCTAGGTAAACACATGAGTAGAAGGGTGCAATCAGAAAAGCCTAGTCAGTCCAATATATCCTACATTGCATCTGTACTTTGCTTTATTGGATGTATAACAAGCTCATGAATTTAATTCCAATATATTCAACACCAATAAACCTATTGAGAGAAAATCCCAGTTACGTAAGTCCTCATATCTCAGCTTTGGGATGAGATATACTGAAAATAATCACACCCCTGTGTAAGTCAGGACCTGCTTAATCAACATCGTGAGTTTGAAAGAAATCTGAGACGGTCAACAGTTTAGTCTAAAAAAACACAAAGGGTTACCCCTTAGTGTTTTTTTTGGGTGAAATATGTGACCTCCTCAGATCTGCTTCAAACTCAAACCATGTGTCAGGGAGGATCTTACGAAGACAGTGTTTTGGTAATTATTGCCCTACCACATCCCAAAGCTGAGATATAGGGACATGTTGTGCTGCATAAAATGTATAACTGTAAATTTCATGATGGGATTCCTCCTTCCAGTGAAGCTAGGTAAACACGAGAGTAGAAGGGTGTGATCAGAAAAGCCTAGTCAGTCCAATATATCCTACATTGCATCTGTACTTTGCTTTATTGGATGTATAACAAGCTCATGAATTTAATTCCAATATATTCAACACCAATAAACCTATTGAGCGAAAATCCTAGATACGTTAGTCCTCATATCTCAGCTTTGGGATGAGATAGGCTGAAAACAATCACGCCCCTGTGTAAGTCAGGACCTGCTCAATCAACATCGTGAGTTTGGAAGAAATCTGAGACGGTCAAAAATTTAGTCTAAAAAAACACAAAGGGGTACCCTTTAGTGTTTTTTTGGGTGAAATATGTGACTTCCTCATATCTTCTTCAAACCCACACCGTGTGTCAGGGAGGTCCTGACGAAGACAGTGGTGTGGTAATTTTTGCCCTACCACATCCCAAAGCTGAGATATAGGGACATGTTGTGCTGCATAAAATGTATAACTGTAAATTTCATGATGGGATTCCTACTTCCAGTGAAGCTAGGTAAACCCATGAGTAGAAGGGTGCAATCAGAAAATCCTAGTCAGTCCAATATATCCTACACTGCATCTGTATTTTGCTTTATTGGACGTATAACAAGTTCATTCATTTAATTCCAATATATTCAACACCAATAAACCTATTGAGAGAAAATCCCAGTTACGTAAGTCCTCATATCTCAGCTTTGGGATGAGATATACTGAAAATATTCACACCCCTGTGTAAGTCAGGACCTGGTTAATCAACATCGTGAGTTTGGAAGAAATCTGAGATGGTCAAATATTTAGTCTAAAAATACACAAAGGGTTACCCCTTAGTGTTTTTTTGGGTGAAATATGTGACCTCCTCATATCTTCTTCAAACCCACACTGTGTGTCAAGGAGGTCCTGACGAAGACAGTGGTGTGGTAATTGTTGCCCTACCACATCCCAAAGCTGAGATATAGGGACATGTTGTGCTGCATAAAATGTATAACTGTAAATTTCATGATGGGATTCCTACTTCCAGTGAAGCTAGGTAAACACATGAGTAGAAGGGTGCAATCAGAAAAGCCTAGTCAGTCCAATATATCCTACATTGTATTTGTATTTTGCTTTATTGGACGTATAACAAGCTCATAAATTTAATTCCAATATGTTCAACACCAATAAACCTATTGAGCGAAAATCCAAGTTATGTTAGTCCTCATATCTCAGCTTTGGGGTGAGATAAGCTGAAAATAATCACACCTTTGTGTAAGTCAGGACCTGCTTAATCAACATCATGAGTTTGGAAGAAATCTGAGACGGTCAAAAATTTAGTCTAAAAAAACACAAAGGGGTACCCCTTAGTGTTTTTTTGGGTGAAATATGTGACCTCCTCATATCTTCTTCAAACCCACACCGTGTGTCAGGGAGGTCCTGACGAGGACAGTGGTGTGGTAATTGTTGCCCTACCACATCACAAAGCTGAGATATAGGGACATGTTGTGCTGCATAAAATGTATAACTGTAAATTTCATGATGGGATTCCTACTTCCAGTGAAGCTAGGTAAACCCATGAGTAGAAGGGTGCAATCAGAAAATCCTAGTCAGTCCAATATATCCTACACTGCATCTGTATTTTGCTTTATTGGACGTATAACAAGTTCATTCATTTAATTCCAATATATTCAACACCAATAAACCTATTGAGAGAAAATCCCAGTTACGTAAGTCCTCATATCTCAGCTTTGGGATGAGATATACTGAAAATATTCACTCCCCTGTGTAAGTCAGGACCTGCTCAATCAACATCGTGAGTTTGGAAGAAATCTGAGATGGTCAAAAATTTAGTCTAAAAAAACACAAAGGGGTACCCCTTAGTGTTTTTTTTGGGTGAAATATGTGACCTCCTCATATCTTCTTCAAACCCACACCGTGTGTCAGGGAGGATCTTACGAAGACAGTGTTTTGGTAATTATTGCCCTACCACATCCCAAAGCTGAGATATAGGGACATGTTGTGCTGCATAAAATGTATAACTGTAAATTTCATGATGGGATTCCTACTTCCAGTGAAGCTAGGTAAACACATGAGTAGAAGGGTGCAATCAGAAAAGCCTAGTCAGTCCAATATATCCTACATTGCATCTGTACTTTGCTTTATTGGATGTATAACAAGCTCATGAATTTAATTCCAATATATTCAACACCAATAAACCTATTGAGAGAAAATCCCAGTTACGTAAGTCCTCATATCTCAGCTTTGGGATGAGATATACTGAAAATAATCACACCCCTGTGTAAGTCAGGACCTGCTTAATCAACATCGTGAGTTTGAAAGAAATCTGAGACGGTCAACAGTTTAGTCTAAAAAAACACAAAGGGTTACCCCTTAGTGTTTTTTTGGGTGAAATATGTGACCTCCTCATATCTTCTTCAAACCCACACTGTGTGTCAGGGAGGTCCTGACGAAGACAGTGGTGTGGTAATTGTTGCCCTACCACATCCCAAAGCTGAGATATAGGGACATGTTGTGCTGCATAAAATGTATAACTGTAAATTTCATGATGGGATTCCTACTTCCAGTGAAGCTAGGTAAACACATGAGTAGAAGGGTGCAATCAGAAAATCCTAGTCAGTCCAATATATCCTACATTGTATCTGTATTTTGCTTTATTGGACGTATAACAAGCTCATAAATTTAATTCCAATATGTTCAACACCAATAAACCTATTGAGCGAAAATCCCAGTTATGTTAGTCCTCATATCTCAGCTTTGGGGTGAGATAAGCTGAAAATAATCACACCTTTGTGTAAGTCAGGACCTGCTTAATCAACATCATGAGTTTGGAAGAAATCTGAGACGGTCAAACATTTAGTCTAAAAAAACACAAAGGGGTACCCCTTAGTGTTTTTTTTGGGTGAAATATGTGACCTCCTCAGATCTGCTTCAAACTCAAACCATGTGTCAGGGAGGATCTTACGAAGACAGTGTTTTGGTAATTATTGCCCTACCACATCCCAAAGCTGAGATATAGGGACATGTTGTGCTGCATAAAATGTATAACTGTAAATTTCATGATGGGATTCCTCCTTCCAGTGAAGCTAGGTAAACACGAGAGTAGAAGGGTGTGATCAGAAAAGCCTAGTCAGTCCAATATATCCTACATTGCATCTGTACTTTGCTTTATTGGATGTATAACAAGCTCATGAATTTAATTCCAATATATTCAACACCAATAAACCTATTGAGCGAAAATCCTAGATACGTTAGTCCTCATATCTCAGCTTTGGGATGAGATAGGCTGAAAACAATCACGCCCCTGTGTAAGTCAGGACCTGCTCAATCAACATCGTGAGTTTGGAAGAAATCTGAGACGGTCAAAAATTTAGTCTAAAAAAACACAAAGGGGTACCCTTTAGTGTTTTTTTGGGTGAAATATGTGACTTCCTCATATCTTCTTCAAACCCACACCGTGTGTCAGGGAGGTCCTGACGAAGACAGTGGTGTGGTAATTTTTGCCCTACCACATCCCAAAGCTGAGATATAGGGACATGTTGTGCTGCATAAAATGTATAACTGTAAATTTCATGATGGGATTCCTACTTCCAGTGAAGCTAGGTAAACCCATGAGTAGAAGGGTGCAATCAGAAAATCCTAGTCAGTCCAATATATCCTACACTGCATCTGTATTTTGCTTTATTGGACGTATAACAAGTTCATTCATTTAATTCCAATATATTCAACACCAATAAACCTATTGAGAGAAAATCCCAGTTACGTAAGTCCTCATATCTCAGCTTTGGGATGAGATATACTGAAAATATTCACACCCCTGTGTAAGTCAGGACCTGGTTAATCAACATCGTGAGTTTGGAAGAAATCTGAGATGGTCAAATATTTAGTCTAAAAATACACAAAGGGTTACCCCTTAGTGTTTTTTTGGGTGAAATATGTGACCTCCTCATATCTTCTTCAAACCCACACTGTGTGTCAAGAAGGTCCTGACGAAGACAGTGGTGTGGTAATTGTTGCCCTACCACATCCCAAAGCTGAGATATAGGGACATGTTGTGCTGCATAAAATGTATAACTGTAAATTTCATGATGGGATTCCTACTTCCAGTGAAGCTAGGTAAACACATGAGTAGAAGGGTGCAATCAGAAAAGCCTAGTCAGTCCAATATATCCTACATTGTATTTGTATTTTGCTTTATTGGACGTATAACAAGCTCATAAATTTAATTCCAATATGTTCAACACCAATAAACCTATTGAGCGAAAATCCAAGTTATGTTAGTCCTCATATCTCAGCTTTGGGGTGAGATAAGCTGAAAATAATCACACCTTTGTGTAAGTCAGGACCTGCTTAATCAACATCATGAGTTTGGAAGAAATCTGAGACGGTCAAAAATTTAGTCTAAAAAAACACAAAGGGGTACCCCTTAGTGTTTTTTTGGGTGAAATATGTGACCTCCTCATATCTTCTTCAAACCCACACCGTGTGTCAGGGAGGTCCTGACGAAGACAGTGGTGTGGTAATTGTTGCCCTACCACATCCCAAAGCTGAGATATAGGGACATGTTGTGCTGCATAAAATGTATAACTGTAAATTTCATGATGGGATTCCTACTTCCAGTGAAGCTAGGTAAACCCATGAGTAGATGGCTGCAATCAGAAAATCCTTTTCAGTCCAATATATCCTACATTGCATCTGTACTTTGCTTTATTGGATGTATAACAAGCTCATGAATTTAATTCCAATATATTCAACACCAATAAACCTATTGAGAGAAAATCCCAGTTACGTAAGTCCTCATATCTCAGCTTTGGGATGAGATATACTGAAAATAATCACACCCCTGTGTAAGTCAGGACCTGCTTAATCAACATCGTGAGTTTGAAAGAAATCTGAGACGGTCAACAGTTTAGTCTAAAAAAACACAAAGGGTTACCCCTTAGTGTTTTTTTTGGGTGAAATATGTGACCTCCTCAGATCTGCTTCAAACTCAAACCATGTGTCAGGGAGGATCTTACGAAGACAGTGTTTTGGTAATTATTGCCCTACCACATCCCAAAGCTGAGATATAGGGACATGTTGTGCTGCATAAAATGTATAACTGTAAATTTCATGATGGGATTCCTCCTTCCAGTGAAGCTAGGTAAACACGAGAGTAGAAGGGTGTGATCAGAAAAGCCTAGTCAGTCCAATATATCCTACATTGCATCTGTACTTTGCTTTATTGGATGTATAACAAGCTCATGAATTTAATTCCAATATATTCAACACCAATAAACCTATTGAGCGAAAATCCTAGATACGTTAGTCCTCATATCTCAGCTTTGGGATGAGATAGGCTGAAAACAATCACGCCCCTGTGTAAGTCAGGACCTGCTCAATCAACATCGTGAGTTTGGAAGAAATCTGAGACGGTCAAAAATTTAGTCTAAAAAAACACAAAGGGGTACCCTTTAGTGTTTTTTTGGGTGAAATATGTGACTTCCTCATATCTTCTTCAAACCCACACCGTGTGTCAGGGAGGTCCTGACGAAGACAGTGGTGTGGTAATTTTTGCCCTACCACATCCCAAAGCTGAGATATAGGGACATGTTGTGCTGCATAAAATGTATAACTGTAAATTTCATGATGGGATTCCTACTTCCAGTGAAGCTAGGTAAACCCATGAGTAGAAGGGTGCAATCAGAAAATCCTAGTCAGTCCAATATATCCTACACTGCATCTGTATTTTGCTTTATTGGACGTATAACAAGTTCATTCATTTAATTCCAATATATTCAACACCAATAAACCTATTGAGAGAAAATCCCAGTTACGTAAGTCCTCATATCTCAGCTTTGGGATGAGATATACTGAAAATATTCACACCCCTGTGTAAGTCAGGACCTGGTTAATCAACATCGTGAGTTTGGAAGAAATCTGAGATGGTCAAATATTTAGTCTAAAAATACACAAAGGGGTACCCCTTAGTGTTTTTTTTGGGTGAAATATGTGACCTCCTCATATCTTCTTCAAACCCACACCGTGTGTCAGGGAGGATCTTACGAAGACAGTGTTTTGGTAATTATTGCCCTACCACATCCCAAAGCTGAGATATAGGGACATGTTGTGCTGCATAAAATGTATAACTGTAAATTTCATGATGGGATTCCTACTTCCAGTGAAGCTAGGTAAACACATGAGTAGAAGGGTGCAATCAGAAAAGCCTAGTCAGTCCAATATATCCTACATTGCATCTGTACTTTGCTTTATTGGATGTATAACAAGCTCATGAATTTAATTCCAATATATTCAACACCAATAAACCTATTGAGAGAAAATCCCAGTTACGTAAGTCCTCATATCTCAGCTTTGGGATGAGATATACTGAAAATAATCACACCCCTGTGTAAGTCAGGACCTGCTTAATCAACATCGTGAGTTTGAAAGAAATCTGAGACGGTCAACAGTTTAGTCTAAAAAAACACAAAGGGTTACCCCTTAGTGTTTTTTTGGGTGAAATATGTGACCTCCTCATATCTTCTTCAAACCCACACTGTGTGTCAGGGAGGTCCTGACGAAGACAGTGGTGTGGTAATTGTTGCCCTACCACATCCCAAAGCTGAGATATAGGGACATGTTGTGCTGCATAAAATGTATAACTGTAAATTTCATGATGGGATTCCTACTTCCAGTGAAGCTAGGTAAACACATGAGTAGAAGGGTGCAATCAGAAAATCCTAGTCAGTCCAATATATCCTACATTGTATCTGTATTTTGCTTTATTGGACGTATAACAAGCTCATAAATTTAATTCCAATATGTTCAACACCAATAAACCTATTGAGCGAAAATCCCAGTTATGTTAGTCCTCATATCTCAGCTTTGGGGTGAGATAAGCTGAAAATAATCACACCTTTGTGTAAGTCAGGACCTGCTTAATCAACATCATGAGTTTGGAAGAAATCTGAGACGGTCAAAAATTTAGTCTAAAAAAACACAAAGGGGTACCCCTTAGTGTTTTTTTTGGGTGAAATATGTGACCTCCTCAGATCTGCTTCAAACTCAAACCATGTGTCAGGGAGGATCTTACGAAGACAGTGTTTTGGTAATTATTGCCCTACCACATCCCAAAGCTGAGATATAGGGACATGTTGTGCTGCATAAAATGTATAACTGTAAATTTCATGATGGGATTCCTCCTTCCAGTGAAGCTAGGTAAACACGAGAGTAGAAGGGTGTGATCAGAAAAGCCTAGTCAGTCCAATATATCCTACATTGCATCTGTACTTTGCTTTATTGGATGTATAACAAGCTCATGAATTTAATTCCAATATATTCAACACCAATAAACCTATTGAGCGAAAATCCTAGATACGTTAGTCCTCATATCTCAGCTTTGGGATGAGATAGGCTGAAAACAATCACGCCCCTGTGTAAGTCAGGACCTGCTCAATCAACATCGTGAGTTTGGAAGAAATCTGAGACGGTCAAAAATTTAGTCTAAAAAAACACAAAGGGGTACCCTTTAGTGTTTTTTTGGGTGAAATATGTGACTTCCTCATATCTTCTTCAAACCCACACCGTGTGTCAGGGAGGTCCTGACGAAGACAGTGGTGTGGTAATTTTTGCCCTACCACATCCCAAAGCTGAGATATAGGGACATGTTGTGCTGCATAAAATGTATAACTGTAAATTTCATGATGGGATTCCTACTTCCAGTGAAGCTAGGTAAACCCATGAGTAGAAGGGTGCAATCAGAAAATCCTAGTCAGTCCAATATATCCTACACTGCATCTGTATTTTGCTTTATTGGACGTATAACAAGTTCATTCATTTAATTCCAATATATTCAACACCAATAAACCTATTGAGAGAAAATCCCAGTTACGTAAGTCCTCATATCTCAGCTTTGGGATGAGATATACTGAAAATATTCACACCCCTGTGTAAGTCAGGACCTGGTTAATCAACATCGTGAGTTTGGAAGAAATCTGAGATGGTCAAATATTTAGTCTAAAAATACACAAAGGGTTACCCCTTAGTGTTTTTTTGGGTGAAATATGTGACCTCCTCATATCTTCTTCAAACCCACACTGTGTGTCAAGGAGGTCCTGACGAAGACAGTGGTGTGGTAATTGTTGCCCTACCACATCCCAAAGCTGAGATATAGGGACATGTTGTGCTGCATAAAATGTATAACTGTAAATTTCATGATGGGATTCCTACTTCCAGTGAAGCTAGGTAAACACATGAGTAGAAGGGTGCAATCAGAAAAGCCTAGTCAGTCCAATATATCCTACATTGTATTTGTATTTTGCTTTATTGGACGTATAACAAGCTCATAAATTTAATTCCAATATGTTCAACACCAATAAACCTATTGAGCGAAAATCCAAGTTATGTTAGTCCTCATATCTCAGCTTTGGGGTGAGATATACTGAAAATAATCACACCTTTGTGTAAGTCAGGACCTGCTTAATCAACATCATGAGTTTGGAAGAAATCTGAGACGGTCAAAAATTTAGTCTAAAAAAACACAAAGGGGTACCCCTTAGTGTTTTTTTGGGTGAAATATGTGACCTCCTCATATCTTCTTCAAACCCACACCGTGTGTCAGGGAGGTCCTGACGAAGACAGTGGTGTGGTAATTGTTGCCCTACCACATCCCAAAGCTGAGATATAGGGACATGTTGTGCTGCATAAAATGTATAACTGTAAATTTCATGATGGGATTCCTACTTCCAGTGAAGCTAGGTAAACCCATGAGTAGATGGCTGCAATCAGAAAATCCTAGTCAGTCCAATATATCCTACACTGCATCTGTACTTTGCTTTATTGGACGTATAACAAGCTCATGAATTTAATTCCAATATATTCAACACCAATAAACCTATTGAGAGAAAATCCCAGTTACGTAAGTCCTCATATCTCAGCTTTGGGATGAGATATACTGAAAATAATCACACCCCTGTGTAAGTCAGGACCTGCTTAATCAACATCGTGAGTTTGAAAGAAATCTGAGACGGTCAACAGTTTAGTCTAAAAAAACACAAAGGGTTACCCCTTAGTGTTTTTTTGGGTGAAATATGTGACCTCCTCATATCTTCTTCAAACCCACACTGTGTGTCAGGGAGGTCCTGACGAAGACAGTGGTGTGGTAATTGTTGCCCTACCACATCCCAAAGCTGAGATATAGGGACATGTTGTGCTGCATAAAATGTATAACTGTAAATTTCATGATGGGATTCCTACTTCCAGTGAAGCTAGGTAAACACATGAGTAGAAGGGTGCAATCAGAAAATCCTAGTCAGTCCAATATATCCTACACTGCATCTGTATTTTGCTTTATTGGACGTATAACAAGTTCATTCATTTAATTCCAATATATTCAACACCAATAAACCTATTGAGAGAAAATCCCAGTTACGTAAGTCCTCATATCTCAGCTTTGGGATGAGATATACTGAAAATATTCACTCCCCTGTGTAAGTCAGGACCTGCTCAATCAACATCGTGAGTTTGGAAGAAATCTGAGATGGTCAAAAATTTAGTCTAAAAAAACACAAAGGGGTACCCCTTAGTGTTTTTTTGGGTGAAATATGTGACCTCCTCATATCTTCTTCAAACCCACACCGTGTGTCAGGGAGGTCCTGACGAAGACAGTGGTGTGGTAATTGTTGCCCTACCACATCCCAAAGCTGAGATATAGGGACATGTTGTGCTGCATAAAATGTATAACTGTAAATTTCATGATGGGATTCCTACTTCCAGTGAAGCTAGGTAAACCCATGAGTAGATGGCTGCAATCAGAAAATCCTAGTCAGTCCAATATATCCTACATTGTATTTGTATTTTGCTTTATTGGACGTATAACAAGTTCATTCATTTAATTCCAATATATTCAACACCAATAAACCTATTGAGAGAAAATCCCAGTTACGTAAGTCCTCATATCTCAGCTTTGGGATGAGATATACTGAAAATGATCACCCCCCTGTGTAAGTCAGGACCTGCTTAATCAACATCGTGAGTTTGAAAGAAATCTGAGACGGTCAACAGTTTAGTCTAAAAAAACACAAAGGGGTACCCCTTAGTGTTTTTTTGGGTGAAATATGTGACCTCCTCATATCTTCTTCAAACCCACACCGTGTGTCAGGGAGGATCTTACGAAGACAGTGTTTTGGTATTTATTGCCCTACCACATCCCAAAGCTGAGATATAGGGACATGTTGTGCTGCATAAAATGTATAACTGTAAATTTCATGATGGGATTCCTACTTCCAGTGAAGCTAGGTAAACACATGTGTAGAAGGGTGCAATCAGAAAATCCTAGTCAGTCCAATATATCCTACACTGCATCTGTATTTTGCTTTATTGGACGTATAACAAGTTCATAAATTTAATTCCAATATATTCAACACCAATAAACCTATTGAGAGAAAATCCCAGTTACGTAAGTCCTCATATCTCAGCTTTGGGATGAGATATACTGAAAATAATCACACCCCTGTGTAAGTCAGGACCTGCTTAATCAACATCGTGAGTTTGAAAGAAATCTGAGACGGTCAACAGTTTAGTCTAAAAAAACACAAAGGGGTACCCCTTAGTGTTTTTTTGGGTGAAATATGTGACCTCCTCATATCTTCTTCAAACCCACACCGTGTGTCAGGGAGGATCTTACGAAGACAGTGTTTTGGTAATTATTGCCCTACCACATCCCAAAGCTGAGATATAGGGACATGTTGTGCTGCATAAAATGTATAACTGTAAATTTCATGATGAGATTCCTACTTCCAGTGAAGCTAGGTAAACACATGAGTAGAAGGGTGCAATCAGAAAAGCCTAGTCAGTCCAATATATCCTACATTGTATCTGTATTTTGCTTTATTGGACGTATAACAAGCTCATAAATTTAATTCCAATATGTTCAACACCAATAAACCTATTGAGCGAAAATCCCAGTTATGTTGGTCCTCATATCTCAGTTTTGGGGTGAGATAAGCTGAAAATAATCACACCTTTGTGTAAGTCAGGACCTGCTTAATCAACATCATGACTTTGGAAGAAATCTGAGACGGTCAAAAATTTAGTCTAAAAAAACACAAAGGGGTACCCCTTAGTGTTTTTTTTGGGTGACATATGTGACCTCCTCAGATCTGCTTCAAACTCAAACCATGTGTCAGGGAGGATCTTACGAAGACAGTGTTTTGGTAATTATTGCCCTACCACATCCCAAAGCTGAGATATAGGGACATGTTGTGCTGCATAAAATGTATAACTGTAAATTTCATGATGGGATTCCTACTTCCAGTGAAGCTAGGTAAACCCATGAGGAGAAGGGTGCGATCAGAAAGTCCTAGTCAGTCCAATATATCCTACACTGCATCTGTATTTTGCTTTATTGGACGTATAACAAGTTTATAAATTTAATTCCAATATATTCAACACCAATAAACCTATTGAGCGAAAATCCCAGTTACGTTAGTCCTCATATCTCAGATTTTGGATGAGATAGGCTGAAACTAATTACTCCCCTGTGTAAGTCAGGACCTGCTCAATCAACATCGTGAGTTTGGAAGAAATCTGAGACGGTCAAAAATTTAGTCTAAAATTACACAAAGGGGTACCCCTTAGTGTTTTTTTGGGTGAAATATGTGACCTCCTCATATCTTCTTCAAACCCACACCGTGTGTCAGGGAGGTCCTGACGAAGACAGTGGTGTGGTAATTATTGCCCTACCACATCCCAAAGCTGAGATATAGGGACATGTTGTGCTGCATAAAATTTATAACTGTAAATTTCATGATGGGATTCCTCCTTCCAGTGAAGCTAGGTAAACACGAGAGTAGAAGGGTGTGATCAGAAAAGCCTAGTCAGTCCAATATATCCTACATTGTATTTGTATTTTGCTTTATTGGACGTATAACAAGCTCATAAATTTAATTCCAATATGTTCAACACCAATAAACCTATTGAGCGAAAATCCAAGTTATGTTAGTCCTCATATCTCAGCTTTGGGGTGAGATAAGCTGAAAATAATCACACCTTTGTGTAAGTCAGGACCTGCTTAATCAACATCATGAGTTTGGAAGAAATCTGAGATGGTCAAAAATTTAGTCTAAAAAAACACAAAGGGGTACCCCTTAGTGTTTTTTTGGGTGAAATATGTGACCTCCTCATATCTTCTTCAAACCCACACCGTGTGTCAGGGAGGTCCTGACGAGGACAGTGGTGTGGTAATTATTGCCCTACCACATCCCAAAGCTGAGATATAGGGACATGTTGTGCTGCATAAAATGTATAACTGTAAATTTCATGATGGGATTCCTACTTCCAGTGAAGCTAGGTAAACACATGTGTAGAAGGGTGCAATCAGAAAAGCCTAGTCAGTCCAATATATCCTACATTGTATCTGTATTTTGCTTTATTGGACGTATAACAAGCTCATAAATTTAATTCCAATATGTTCAACACCAATAAACCTATTGAGCGAAAATCCCAGTTATGTTAGTCCTCATATCTCAGCTTTGGGGTGAGATAAGCTGAAAATAATCACACCTTTGTGTAAGTCAGGACCTGCTTAATCAACATCATGAGTTTGGAAGAAATCTGAGACGGTCAAAAATTTAGTCTAAAAAAACACAAAGGGGTACCCCTTAGTGTTTTTTTTGGGTGACATATGTGACCTCCTCAGATCTGCTTCAAACTCAAACCATGTGTCAGGGAGGATCTTACGAAGACAGTGTTTTGGTAATTATTGCCCTACCACATCCCAAAGCTGAGATATAGGGACATGTTGTGCTGCATAAAATGTATAACTGTAAATTTGATGATGGGATTCCTACTTCCAGTGAAGCTAGGTAAACACGAGAGTAGAAGGGTGTGATCAGAAAAGCCTAGTCAGTCCAATATATCCTACATTGCATCTGTACTTTGCTTTATTGGATGTATAACAAGCACATAAATTCAATTCCAATATATTCAACACCAATAAACCTATTGAGCGAAAATCCTAGATACGTTAGTCCTCATATCTCAGCTTTGGGATGAGATAGGCTGAAAATTATCATGCCCCTGTGTAAGTCAGGACCTGCACAATCAACATCGTGAGTTTGGAAGAAATCTGAGACGGTCAAAAATTTAGTCTAAAAAAACACAAAGGGGTACCTCTTAGTGTTTTTTTTGGGTGAAATATGTGACCTCCTCATATCTTCTTCAAACCCACACCGTGTGTCAGGGAGGTCCTGACGACGACAGTGGTGTGGTAATTTTTGCCCTACCCCATCCCAAAGCTGAGATATAGGGACATGTTGCGCTGCATAAAATGTATAACTGTAAATTTCATGATGGGATTCCTACTTCCAGTGAAGCTAGGTAAACACATGAGTAGAAGGGTGCGATCAGAAAGTCCTAGTCAGTCCAATATATCCTACACTGCATCTGTATTTTGCTTTATTGGACGTATAACAAGCTCATATTTTTAATTCCAATATATTCAACACCAATAAACCTATTGAGCGAAAATCCCAGTTACGTTAGTCCTCATATCTCAGCTTTGAGATGAGATAAGCTGAAAATAATCACACCTTTGTGTAAGTCAGGACCTGGTTAATCAACATCGTGAGTTTGGAAGAAATCTGAGATGGTCAAATATTTAGTCTAAAAATACACAAAGGGTTACCCCTTAGTGTTTTTTTGGGTGAAATATGTGACCTCCTCATATCTTCTTCAAACCCACACTGTGTGTCAAGGAGGTCCTGACGAAGACAGTGGTGTGGTACATGTTGCCCTACCACATCCCAAAGCTGAGATATAGGGACATGTTGTGCTGCATAAAATGTATAACTGTAAATTTCATGATGGGTTTCCTACTTCCAGTGAAGCTAGGTAAACCCTTGAGTAGAAGGGTGCAATCAGAAAATCCTAGTCAGTCCAATATATCCTACACTGCATCTGTATTTTGCTTTATTGGACGTATAACAAGTTCATTCATTTAATTCCAATATATTCAACACCAATAAACCTATTGAGAGAAAATCCCAGTTACGTAAGTCCTCATATCTCAGCTTTGGGATGAGATATACTGAAAATATTCACACCCCTGTGTAAGTCAGGACCTGGTTAATCAACATCGTGAGTTTGGAAGAAATCTGAGATGGTCAAATATTTAGTCTAAAAATACACAAAGGGTTACCCCTTAGTGTTTTTTTGGGTGAAATATGTGACCTCCTCATATCTTCTTCAAACCCACACTGTGTGTCAAGGAGGTCCTGACGAAGACAGTGGTGTGGTAATTGTTGCCCTACCACATCCCAAAGCTGAGATATAGGGACATGTTGTGCTGCATAAAATGTATAACTGTAAATTTCATGATGGGATTCCTACTTCCAGTGAAGCTAGGTAAACACATGAGTAGAAGGGTGCAATCAGAAAAGCCTAGTCAGTCCAATATATCCTACATTGTATTTGTATTTTGCTTTATTGGACGTATAACAAGCTCATAAATTTAATTCCAATATGTTCAACACCAATAAACCTATTGAGCGAAAATCCAAGTTATGTTAGTCCTCATATCTCAGCTTTGGGGTGAGATAAGCTGAAAATAATCACACCTTTGTGTAAGTCAGGACCTGCTTAATCAACATCATGAGTTTGGAAGAAATCTGAGACGGTCAAAAATTTAGTCTTAAAAAACACAAAGGGGTACCCCTTAGTGTTTTTTTGGGTGAAATATGTGACCTCCTCATATCTTCTTCAAACCCACACCGTGTGTCAGGGAGGTCCTGACGAGGACAGTGGTGTGGTAATTGTTGCCCTACCACATCCCAAAGCTGAGATATAGGGACATGTTGTGCTGCATAAAATGTATAACTGTAAATTTCATGATGGGATTCCTACTTCCAGTGAAGCTAGGTAAACCCATGAGTAGAAGGGTGCAATCAGAAAATCCTAGTCAGTCCAATATATCCTACACTGCATCTGTATTTTGCTTTATTGGACGTATAACAAGTTCATTCATTTAATTCCAATATATTCAACACCAATAAACCTATTGAGAGAAAATCCCAGTTACGTAAGTCCTCATATCTCAGCTTTGGGATGAGATATACTGAAAATATTCACTCCCCTGTGTAAGTCAGGACCTGCTCAATCAACATCGTGAGTTTGGAAGAAATCTGAGATGGTCAAAAATTTAGTCTAAAAAAACACAAAGGGGTACCCCTTAGTGTTTTTTTTGGGTGAAATATGTGACCTCCTCATATCTTCTTCAAACCCACACCGTGTGTCAGGGAGGATCTTACGAAGACAGTGTTTTGGTAATTATTGCCCTACCACATCCCAAAGCTGAGATATAGGGACATGTTGTGCTGCATAAAATGTATAACTGTAAATTTCATGATGGGATTCCTACTTCCAGTGAAGCTAGGTAAACACATGAGTAGAAGGGTGCAATCAGAAAAGCCTAGTCAGTCCAATATATCCTACATTGCATCTGTACTTTGCTTTATTGGATGTATAACAAGCTCATGAATTTAATTCCAATATATTCAACACCAATAAACCTATTGAGAGAAAATCCCAGTTACGTAAGTCCTCATATCTCAGCTTTGGGATGAGATATACTGAAAATAATCACACCCCTGTGTAAGTCAGGACCTGCTTAATCAACATCGTGAGTTTGAAAGAAATCTGAGACGGTCAACAGTTTAGTCTAAAAAAACACAAAGGGTTACCCCTTAGTGTTTTTTTGGGTGAAATATGTGACCTCCTCATATCTTCTTCAAACCCACACTGTGTGTCAGGGAGGTCCTGACGAAGACAGTGGTGTGGTAATTGTTGCCCTACCACATCCCAAAGCTGAGATATAGGGACATGTTGTGCTGCATAAAATGTATAACTGTAAATTTCATGATGGGATTCCTACTTCCAGTGAAGCTAGGTAAACACATGAGTAGAAGGGTGCAATCAGAAAATCCTAGTCAGTCCAATATATCCTACATTGTATCTGTATTTTGCTTTATTGGACGTATAACAAGCTCATAAATTTAATTCCAATATGTTCAACACCAATAAACCTATTGAGCGAAAATCCTAGATACGTTAGTCCTCATATCTCAGCTTTGGGATGAGATAGGCTGAAAACAATCACGCCCCTGTGTAAGTCAGGACCTGCTCAATCAACATCGTGAGTTTGGAAGAAATCTGAGACGGTCAAAAATTTAGTCTAAAAAAACACAAAGGGGTACCCTTTAGTGTTTTTTTGGGTGAAATATGTGACTTCCTCATATCTTCTTCAAACCCACACCGTGTGTCAGGGAGGTCCTGACGAAGACAGTGGTGTGGTAATTTTTGCCCTACCACATCCCAAAGCTGAGATATAGGGACATGTTGTGCTGCATAAAATGTATAACTGTAAATTTCATGATGGGATTCCTACTTCCAGTGAAGCTAGGTAAACCCATGAGTAGAAGGGTGCAATCAGAAAATCCTAGTCAGTCCAATATATCCTACACTGCATCTGTATTTTGCTTTATTGGACGTATAACAAGTTCATTCATTTAATTCCAATATATTCAACACCAATAAACCTATTGAGAGAAAATCCCAGTTACGTAAGTCCTCATATCTCAGCTTTGGGATGAGATATACTGAAAATATTCACACCCCTGTGTAAGTCAGGACCTGGTTAATCAACATCGTGAGTTTGGAAGAAATCTGAGATGGTCAAATATTTAGTCTAAAAATACACAAAGGGTTACCCCTTAGTGTTTTTTTGGGTGAAATATGTGACCTCCTCATATCTTCTTCAAACCCACACTGTGTGTCAAGGAGGTCCTGACGAAGACAGTGGTGTGGTAATTGTTGCCCTACCACATCCCAAAGCTGAGATATAGGGACATGTTGTGCTGCATAAAATGTATAACTGTAAATTTCATGATGGGATTCCTACTTCCAGTGAAGCTAGGTAAACACATGAGTAGAAGGGTGCAATCAGAAAAGCCTAGTCAGTCCAATATATCCTACATTGTATTTGTATTTTGCTTTATTGGACGTATAACAAGCTCATAAATTTAATTCCAATATGTTCAACACCAATAAACCTATTGAGCGAAAATCCAAGTTATGTTAGTCCTCATATCTCAGCTTTGGGGTGAGATAAGCTGAAAATAATCACACCTTTGTGTAAGTCAGGACCTGCTTAATCAACATCATGAGTTTGGAAGAAATCTGAGACGGTCAAAAATTTAGTCTAAAAAAACACAAAGGGGTACCCCTTAGTGTTTTTTTGGGTGAAATATGTGACCTCCTCATATCTTCTTCAAACCCACACCGTGTGTCAGGGAGGTCCTGACGAAGACAGTGGTGTGGTAATTGTTGCCCTACCACATCCCAAAGCTGAGATATAGGGACATGTTGTGCTGCATAAAATGTATAACTGTAAATTTCATGATGGGATTCCTACTTCCAGTGAAGCTAGGTAAACCCATGAGTAGATGGCTGCAATCAGAAAATCCTAGTCAGTCCAATATATCCTACACTGCATCTGTATTTTGCTTTATTGGACGTATAACAAGTTCATTCATTTAATTCCAATATATTCAACACCAATAAACCTATTGAGAGAAAATCCCAGTTACGTAAGTCCTCATATCTCAGCTTTGGGATGAGATATACTGAAAATAATCACACCCCTGTGTAAGTCAGGACCTGCTTAATCAACATCGTGAGTTTGAAAGAAATCTGAGACGGTCAACAGTTTAGTCTAAAAAAACACAAAGGGGTACCCCTTAGTGTTTTTTTGGGTGAAATATGTGACCTCCTCATATCTTCTTCAAACCCACACCGTGTGTCAGGGAGGATCTTACGAAGACAGTGTTTTGGTAATTATTGCCCTACCACATCCCAAAGCTGAGATATAGGGACATGTTGTGCTGCATAAAATGTATAACTGTAAATTTCATGATGGGATTCCTACTTCCAGTGAAGCTAGGTAAACACATGAGTAGAAGGGTGCAATCAGAAAAGCCTAGTCAGTCCAATATATCCTACATTGCATCTGTACTTTGCTTTATTGGATGTATAACAAGCTCATGAATTTAATTCCAATATATTCAACACCAATAAACCTATTGAGAGAAAATCCCAGTTACGTAAGTCCTCATATCTCAGCTTTGGGATGAGATATACTGAAAATAATCACACCCCTGTGTAAGTCAGGACCTGCTTAATCAACATCGTGAGTTTGAAAGAAATCTGAGACGGTCAACAGTTTAGTCTAAAAAAACACAAAGGGTTACCCCTTAGTGTTTTTTTGGGTGAAATATGTGACCTCCTCATATCTTCTTCAAACCCACACTGTGTGTCAGGGAGGTCCTGACGAAGACAGTGGTGTGGTAATTGTTGCCCTACCACATCCCAAAGCTGAGATATAGGGACATGTTGTGCTGCATAAAATGTATAACTGTAAATTTCATGATGGGATTCCTACTTCCAGTGAAGCTAGGTAAACACATGAGTAGAAGGGTGCAATCAGAAAATCCTAGTCAGTCCAATATATCCTACACTGCATCTGTATTTTGCTTTATTGGACGTATAACAAGTTCATTCATTTAATTCCAATATATTCAACACCAATAAACCTATTGAGAGAAAATCCCAGTTACGTAAGTCCTCATATCTCAGCTTTGGGATGAGATATACTGAAAATATTCACTCCCCTGTGTAAGTCAGGACCTGCTCAATCAACATCGTGAGTTTGGAAGAAATCTGAGATGGTCAAAAATTTAGTCTAAAAAAACACAAAGGGGTACCCCTTAGTGTTTTTTTGGGTGAAATATGTGACCTCCTCATATCTTCTTCAAACCCACACCGTGTGTCAGGGAGGTCCTGACGAAGACAGTGGTGTGGTAATTGTTGCCCTACCACATCCCAAAGCTGAGATATAGGGACATGTTGTGCTGCATAAAATGTATAACTGTAAATTTCATGATGGGATTCCTACTTCCAGTGAAGCTAGGTAAACCCATGAGTAGATGGCTGCAATCAGAAAATCCTAGTCAGTCCAATATATCCTACACTGCATCTGTATTTTGCTTTATTGGACGTATAACAAGTTCATTCATTTAATTCCAATATATTCAACACCAATAAACCTATTGAGAGAAAATCCCAGTTACGTAAGTCCTCATATCTCAGCTTTGGGATGAGATATACTGAAAATGATCACCCCCCTGTGTAAGTCAGGACCTGCTTAATCAACATCGTGAGTTTGAAAGAAATCTGAGACGGTCAACAGTTTAGTCTAAAAAAACACAAAGGGGTACCCCTTAGTGTTTTTTTGGGTGAAATATGTGACCTCCTCATATCTTCTTCAAACCCACACCGTGTGTCAGGGAGGATCTTACGAAGACAGTGTTTTGGTATTTATTGCCCTACCACATCCCAAAGCTGAGATATAGGGACATGTTGTGCTGCATAAAATGTATAACTGTAAATTTCATGATGGGATTCCTACTTCCAGTGAAGCTAGGTAAACACATGTGTAGAAGGGTGCAATCAGAAAAGCCTAGTCAGTCCAATATATCCTACATTGTATCTGTATTTTGCTTTATTGGACGTATAACAAGCTCATAAATTTAATTCCAATATGTTCAACACCAATAAACCTATTGAGCGAAAATCCCAGTTATGTTAGTCCTCATATCTCAGCTTTGGGGTGAGATAAGCTGAAAATAATCACACCTTTGTGTAAGTCAGGACCTGCTTAATCAACATCATGAGTTTGGAAGAAATCTGAGACGGTCAAAAATTTAGTCTAAAAAAACACAAAGGGGTACCCCTTAGTGTTTTTTTTGGGTGAAATATGTGACCTCCTCAGATCTGCTTCAAACTCAAACCATGTGTCAGGGAGGATCTTACGAAGACAGTGTTTTGGTAATTATTGCCCTACCACATCCCAAAGCTGAGATATAGGGACATGTTGTGCTGCATAAAATGTATAACTGTAAATTTGATGATGGGATTCCTACTTCCAGTAAAGCTAGGTAAACACATGAGTAGAAGGGTGCGATCAGAAAGTCCTAGTCAGTCCAATATATCCTACACTGCATCTGTATTTTGCTTTATTGGACGTATAACAAGCTCATATTTTTAATTCCAATATATTCAACACCAATAAACCTATTGAGCGAAAATCCCAGTTACGTTAGTCCTCATATCTCAGCTTTGGGATGAGATAGGCTGAAAATTATCACGCCCCTGTGTAAGTCAGGACCTGCACAATCAACATCGTGAGTTTGGAAGAAATCTGAGACGGTCAAAAATTTAGTCTAAAAAAACACAAAGGGGTACCCCTTAGTGTTTTTTTTGGGTGAAATATGTGACCTCCTCATATCTTCTTCAAACCCACACCGTGTGTCAGGGAGGTCCTGACGACGACAGTGGTGTGGTAATTTTTGCCCTACCCCATCCCAAAGCTGAGATATAGGGACATGTTGCGCTGCATAAAATGTATAACTGTAAATTTCATGATGGGATTCCTACTTCCAGTAAAGCTAGGTAAACACATGAGTAGAAGGGTGCGATCAGAAAGTCCTAGTCAGTCCAATATATCCTACACTGCATCTGTATTTTGCTTTATTGGACGTATAACAAGCTCATATTTTTAATTCCAATATATTCAACACCAATAAACCTATTGAGCGAAAATCCCAGTTACGTTAGTCCTCATATCTCAGCTTTGAGATGAGATAAGCTGAAAATAATCACACCTTTGTGTAAGTCAGGACCTGGTTAATCAACATCGTGAGTTTGGAAGAAATCTGAGATGGTCAAATATTTAGTCTAAAAATACACAAAGGGTTACCCCTTAGTGTTTTTTTGGGTGAAATATGTGACCTCCTCATATCTTCTTCAAACCCACACTGTGTGTCAAGGAGGTCCTGACGAAGACAGTGGTGTGGTATATGTTGCCCTACCACATCCCAAAGCTGAGATATAGGGACATGTTGTGCTGCATAAAATGTATAACTGTAAATTTCATGATGGGATTCCTACTTCCAGTGAAGCTAGGTAAACACATGAGTAGAAGGGTGCAATCAGAAAAGCCTAGTCAGTCCAATATATCCTACATTGTATTTGTATTTTGCTTTATTGGACGTATAACAAGCTCATAAATTTAATTCCAATATGTTCAACACCAATAAACCTATTGAGAGAAAATCCCAGTTACGTAAGTCCTCATATCTCAGCTTTGGGATGAGATATACTGAAAATATTCACTCCCCTGTGTAAGTCAGGACCTGCTCAATCAACATCGTGAGTTTGGAAGAAATCTGAGATGGTCAAAAATTTAGTCTAAAAAAACACAAAGGGGTACCCCTTAGTGTTTTTTTGGGTGAAATATGTGACCTCCTCATATCTTCTTCAAACCCACACCGTGTGTCAGGGAGGTCCTGACGAAGACAGTGGTGTGGTAATTGTTGCCCTACCACATCCCAAAGCTGAGATATAGGGACATGTTGTGCTGCATAAAATGTATAACTGTAAATTTCATGATGGGATTCCTACTTCCAGTGAAGCTAGGTAAACCCATGAGTAGATGGCTGCAATCAGAAAATCCTAGTCAGTCCAATATATCCTACACTGCATCTGTATTTTGCTTTATTGGACGTATAACAAGTTCATTCATTTAATTCCAATATATTCAACACCAATAAACCTATTGAGAGAAAATCCCAGTTACGTAAGTCCTCATATCTCAGCTTTGGGATGAGATATACTGAAAATAATCACACCCCTGTGTAAGTCAGGACCTGCTTAATCAACATCGTGAGTTTGAAAGAAATCTGAGACGGTCAACAGTTTAGTCTAAAAAAACACAAAGGGGTACCCCTTAGTGTTTTTTTGGGTGAAATATGTGACCTCCTCATATCTTCTTCAAACCCACACCGTGTGTCAGGGAGGATCTTACGAAGACAGTGTTTTGGTAATTATTGCACTACCACATCCCAAAGCTGAGATATAGGGACATGTTGTGCTGCATAAAATGTATAACTGTAAATTTCATGATGGGATTCCTACTTCCAGTGAAGCTAGGTAAACCCATGAGTAGAAGGGTGCAATCAGAAAATCCTAGTCAGTCCAATATATCCTACACTGCATCTGTTTTTTGCTTTATTGGACGTATAACAAGTTCATTCATTTAGATCCAATATATTCAACACCAATAAACCTATTGAGAGAAAATCCCAGTTACGTAAGTCCTCATATCTCAGCTTTGGGATGAGATATACTGAAAATAATCACACCCCTGTGTAAGTCAGGACCTGCTTAATCAACATCGTGAGTTTGAAAGAAATCTGAGACGGTCAACAGTTTAGTCTAAAAAAACACAAAGGGGTACCCCTTAGTGTTTTTTTGGGTGAAATATGTGACCTCCTCATATCTTCTTCAAACCCACACCGTGTGTCAGGGAGGATCTTACGAAGACAGTGTTTTGGTAATTATTGCCCTACCACATCCCAAAGCTGAGATATAGGGACATGTTGTGCTGCATAAAATGTATAACTGTAAATTTCATGATGAGATTCCTACTTCCAGTGAAGCTAGGTAAACACATGAGTAGAAGGGTGCAATCAGAAAAGCCTAGTCAGTCCAATATATCCTACATTGTATCTGTATTTTGCTTTATTGGACGTATAACAAGCTCATAAATTTAATTCCAATATGTTCAACACCAATAAACCTATTGAGCGAAAATCCCAGTTATGTTGGTCCTCATATCTCAGTTTTGGGGTGAGATAAGCTGAAAATAATCACACCTTTGTGTAAGTCAGGACCTGCTTAATCAACATCATGACTTTGGAAGAAATCTGAGACGGTCAAAAATTTAGTCTAAAAAAACACAAAGGGGTACCCCTTAGTGTTTTTTTTGGGTGACATATGTGACCTCCTCAGATCTGCTTCAAACTCAAACCATGTGTCAGGGAGGATCTTACGAAGACAGTGTTTTGGTAATTATTGCCCTACCACATCCCAAAGCTGAGATATAGGGACATGTTGTGCTGCATAAAATGTATAACTGTAAATTTCATGATGGGATTCCTACTTCCAGTGAAGCTAGGTAAACCCATGAGGAGAAGGGTGCGATCAGAAAGTCCTAGTCAGTCCAATATATCCTACACTGCATCTGTATTTTGCTTTATTGGACGTATAACAAGTTTATAAATTTAATTCCAATATATTCAACACCAATAAACCTATTGAGCGAAAATCCCAGTTACGTTAGTCCTCATATCTCAGATTTTGGATGAGATAGGCTGAAACTAATCACTCCCCTGTGTAAGTCAGGACCTGCTCAATCAACATCGTGAGTTTGGAAGAAATCTGAGACGGTCAAAAATTTAGTCTAAAAATACACAAAGGGGTACCCCTTAGTGTTTTTTTGGGTGAAATATGTGACCTCCTCATATCTTCTTCAAACCCACACCGTGTGTCAGGGAGGTCCTGACGAAGACAGTGGTGTGGTAATTATTGCCCTACCACATCCCAAAGCTGAGATATAGGGACATGTTGTGCTGCATAAAATGTATAACTGTAAATTTCATGATGGGATTCCTCCTTCCAGTGAAGCTAGGTAAACACGAGAGTAGAAGGGTGTGATCAGAAAAGCCTAGTCAGTCCAATATATCCTACATTGCATCTGTACTTTGCTTTATTGGATGTATAACAAGCTCATGAATTTAATTCCAATATATTCAACACCAATAAACCTATTGAGAGAAAATCCCAGTTACGTAAGTCCTCATATCTCAGCTTTGGGATGAGATATACTGAAAATATTCACACCCCTGTGTAAGTCAGGACCTGGTTAATCAACATCGTGAGTTTGGAAGAAATCTGAGATGGTCAAATATTTAGTCTAAAAATACACAAAGGGTTACCCCTTAGTGTTTTTTTGGGTGAAATATGTGACCTCCTCATATCTTCTTCAAACCCACACTGTGTGTCAAGGAGGTCCTGACGAAGACAGTGGTGTGGTAATTGTTGCCCTACCACATCCCAAAGCTGAGATATAGGGACATGTTGTGCTGCATAAAATGTATAACTGTAAATTTCATGATGGGATTCCTACTTCCAGTGAAGCTAGGTAAACCCATGAGTAGATGGCTGCAATCAGAAAATCCTAGTCAGTCCAATATATCCTACACTGCATCTGTATTTTGCTTTATTGGACGTATAACAAGTTCATTCATTTAATTCCAATATATTCAACACCAATAAACCTATTGAGAGAAAATCCCAGTTACGTAAGTCCTCATATCTCAGCTTTGGGATGAGATATACTGAAAATAATCACACCCCTGTGTAAGTCAGGACCTGCTTAATCAACATCGTGAGTTTGAAAGAAATCTGAGACGGTCAACAGTTTAGTCTAAAAAAACACAAAGGGGTACCCCTTAGTGTTTTTTTGGGTGAAATATGTGACCTCCTCATATCTTCTTCAAACCCACACCGTGTGTCAGGGAGGATCTTACGAAGACAGTGTTTTGGTAATTATTGCCCTACCACATCCCAAAGCTGAGATATAGGGACATGTTG